>NC_079165.1:97140797-97200797 GCF_947568905.1 Ostrea edulis | reverse complement strand
CTTCCTGATATAGTACAGATTCTAAATTGTTAAAATCATGGCCCCCGGGGATCGGATGGGGCCACAATAGGGGGTCAAAAGGTAAAAAAAAAATCTTTTTTTTTTCGTTTTTCTTTTTTTTTCGTTTTTTTTTTTTTTGATATAGTGCAGATTCAAGTTTGTTAAAATCATGGACCCCGGGGATTGGATGGGGCCTCAAGGGGGGCCTCAAAGTTTTACATACAAATTTATAGGAAAAATCTTTTAAAATCTTCTTCTCAAGAACCACTGAGCCAGAAAAGCTGAGGTTTATATGAAAGCTTCCTGATATAGTGCAGATTCTAAATTGTTAAGAGCATGGCCCCCGGGGGTCGGATGGGGCCACAATAGGGGGTCAAAGTTTTACATACAAATATATAGGAAAAATCTTTAAAAATCTTTTTCCCAAGAACCACTAAGCCAGAAAAGCTGAGATTTATATGAAAGCTTCCTGATATTGTACAGATTCTAAATTGTTAAAATCATGGCCCCCGGGGATCGGATGGGGCCACAATAGGGGGTCAAAAGGTCAAAAAAAAAATTATTTATTTATTTTTTATTTTTTTTTTGATATAGTGCAGATTCAAGTTTGTTAAAATCATGGACCCCGGGGATTGGATGGGGCCTCAAGGGGGGCCTCAAAGTTTTACATACAAATTTATAGGAAAAATCTTTTAAAATCTTCTTCTCAAGAACCACTGAGCCAGAAAAGCTGAGGTTTATATGAAAGCTTCCTGATATAGTGCAGATTCTAAATTGTTAAGAGCATGGCCCCCGGGGGTCGGATGGGGCCACAATAGGGGGTCAAAGTTTTACATACAAATATATAGGAAAAATCTTTAAAAATCTTCTTCCCAGAACCACTAAACCAGAAAAGCTGAGATTTATATGAAAGCTTTCTGATATAGTGCAGATTCAGGTTTGTTAAAATCATGCCCCCCCCCCCCCCCCCGGGGGGGGGGGTAGGATGGGGCCACAATAGGGGATCAAAGTTTTACATACAAATATATAGGGACAATCTTTAAAAATCTTCTTCTCAAGAACCACTGGGCCAAAGTAGTTCACATTTACATGAAAGCTTTCTGACATAGTGTAGATTCAAGTTTGCAAAAACCATGGCCTGCAGGGGAAGGTTTGGGGCCATAATAAGGACTACGGTTTTACATGCAAATAGATATGGAAAATCTTCTGATATGGACCAAGGTGACTCAGGTGAGCGATGTGGCCCATGGGCCTCTTGTTTTTCAAACCTTGCCCTAGAGGTCACGGTATGGGTTTAAAATTTCTATTTACGAACACAAAGGAACAATCGAGTTTAGATTCAAGCAACCTCGTGTAGTGTAGATTCAGTTGTGTTGAAGCTATTACCATGAGACTACCATCGATATCAATAGTTTTGTTTTGAACAAAAAATCTCTAGAACCACAGAGGTGTAATAATGATGATTTTGGAGATTCCTAAGTAATATGCGCATACATGTATTTATATAAAGTTCAGACTCAGGTTTGCTCAACCTTTGGGGTTCATGGTAGGGTGTTTAAAGTTTTACATTTTTAACATTCCAAACTTACCTGTCTTTGTATGAGTAAGGTGCCTCGGGTGAGCGTTGTGGCCTATGAACATTTTGTTCTGTTAGACATTTGATAGATTGTTTTATGTTTAGGTAGTTCAGGAATACGAGAGAGCCATCCTGTTCCGTTTGTTCTGTTGGACATTTGATAGATTGTTTTATGTTTAGGTAGTTCAGGAATACGAGAGAGCCATCCTGTTCCGTTTGTTCTGTTAGACATTTGATAGATTGTTTTATGTTTAGGTAGTTCAGGAATACGAGAGAGCCACTCTGTTCCGTTTGTTCTGTTAGACATTTGATAGATTGTTTTATGTTTAGGTAGTTCAGGAATACGAGAGAGCCATCCTGTTCCGTTTGGGGAGAGTCGTTCAAGGCGGACCAAAAGGACCAGGTAAAAACACCGAGAATTAAAATGCAAATAAATGTCGCAAGATTAACTTTCATGTTTTAAGTTAACCGAAATTTTGAAACAAGATGTTTCCCTATAGATGCATTTTAAACTTGTATCTAAAACATTTTCGAAAAGTACTTAAAAATCTCTTGTCCATAATAGGTTTGTTCTTCATTTGGCCATTTATTGACACCATGGAAAAAGTTGATTTACGAACAGTTTCTTTTGACGTCCCACCTCAAGAGGTGAGTAATTGAATCCTTATTATAATGATTATGGGTCCTTTATAGCTTACTCTGACAGAACTAGAACCATTTTTGATGTTATGTTTAATTTCAAATTCCATAAAAGAAGGGATGTTGTGTTCTAATGGACTATTAATCATATATATGTATGGGTGAAATGTCTGATACCCGAATTGTTGTTTAATTAAGAATGTCACGTACAGAGTCCGGGGGAAAACAGTAAAGTAACCAACAGAGGTTACGCCACAGTAATTTTTTCCAGTGTGTATTTTTGTCAAATCTAAGGTGCGTTCGGCATTTGCGAGACGATAAAGTAGCAACGACCCCGATCACTAAGCATAATAGGTGTAAATCACCTACAGCTGGTGACATATCCATATGAGTGAAGAATTCTCAATGGAAGTAAAAAAAAAAAAAAAAAAAAAAAAAAAAAAAAATCCAACAACTACAAAAAAATTTCCAGACAGTTTTCAGTACAAGGGGAACGCGGGAAAAATACAGAGTACATGTACATACGTGTACATGTAGTATATTAATGAAGTCTACTGGATACTGACCGCATTTCCACGTGTACATGTAGTATACTAATGGAAGTCTACTGGATACTGGCCGCATTGTCACGTGTGCATGTAGTATATCAATGAAGTCTACTGGCTACTGGCCGCATTGTCACGTGTACATGTAGTATACTAATGGAAGTCTACTGGATACTGGCCGCATTGTCACGTGTACATGTAGTATACTAATGGAAGTCTACTGGATACTGGCCGCATTGTCACGTGTACATGTAGTATATTAATGAAAGTCTACTGAATACTGACCGCATTGTCACGTGTACAATTTAACGTGTTCTTCAATTTCAAACTCGAAATGTCATTCGTTCGTATATTGTTTAACGTCCCACTCGAGAATTGTTCACTCATATGCAAACGTCACCATTGCCGTTGAAGGGCTTTAAAATTTAGGCCTAAGCTTGGCGCTTACGGCTATTGAACAGGGAGGGATATTCACCCACTGTGACACGGGACGTCGGTTTTTGTGGTCTCATCCAAAATTTAGTCGCCTCTTACAACAAGCAAGGGATACTGAGGATTTATTATAACCGGATCCCCACAGGACAAACTGTCGTTCGAAATGTCTAGTTTAGATTATTATGGGGTGTAAAAACAGTGTATGGATTGGAAATATCAGGTAATTTGCATAATCGTCGAACAATAATTGAAGTATAATGATGTGATTTCCGAAGCCGATTTTGCAGAAAACATTATGAACAATCTGTTCATTATCGGCCGTGGCTGATCTATTTATAGTTGTGTTAGAAAGTGCACATGGGAAAATTAGAAATCTATTTTATTGTTTCGGTACAATAATTCCTTAAAGCTGTATGACCCGATGTTCATGTATTATTTTTGTACATAATTACTTTAAAGCAGATTCATTACTTTATAAAGTTATTAACTTTCCCTTAATTACATGCTTGAAAACATCTGCATGTAAAAGAAAACAGTGCGAATATTATATAGAAAGTAAATATAGTGGCTACATATATAAATCATCCCATAATAGACGTCTATAAATAGACCCACGCGCGTCAGGGGAATCCCAACATGATGTATTAACTCATACGCAACTGTCTAGTTTTAAGGCTGAAAGAGCGTAAAACAACGAATTACTAAGAGGTATTTGATATTTTTATTTCTATTAAACTTATGGTACGGTACTATTATAACAAAATACTCAGCTTTACACAGATAAGACCACCGATGATCTGAAAGTTTGAATTGGTCACGTGACTGTCACTTGAACTGGCAGTCTGACGCGGTTATTTGTAAACATCGATTTAAAATCAAATAATTTGGGTTAAAACAGGTGAAATAATGTATGATATGTCGTACAGCCTCATAACTACATACGTGCGATGATTTAATAGCGTTTTTACGAGACGGAAAAAAATATTGTAATTCGGACCATACAGCTTTAACAATAACATGTATAAAGGTTTTGAATAAAAGATTTTAAAAATATATGTAAAGGTAAGTTTTGACTACTGTAATACGTTTCATTTTTGTACGCCCGTCGAATTTACTATGGTATATACGTCGTCTGACCCTTGTAGGCAAAACACAGACCGAAGTAGTGGAGCTAACTAAATCTTGCAACTTGGTACATTTGATCATCATGATGAGAGGAAAATGCCTATTGTTTTTCAAGGTCAAAGGAAAAGGTCGTAGTATCAGTTAATAGGAATACCTTGTAGGTAGAATACAAACCAAACTATTGGCAGGTTGCGGTTAGAGGGGGGGGGACTTTATGTGACAGGGGGTCTGGGGCCGCCTTGAGGCCCCCAATGGATTCAGGGCGATTCCCTGGTGGGGGCCCAGGGGGTGAAGCCACTGGAAACTCCTGGATCTTACATATTTTATAGGGTTTGAAATATGTCTCCTATGCAGTCATTTTTACTATTTTCATTTTTAATAAGGTGAAATTAATAATTCAAGGGATTTTGGAGAAAAGGTATGTTCTCTCAATAAAAGTAATTCAATAAATCAAAATATTTTGTCATTTATTTCTCCGAGAGTGCAAGAAATTATTGCTTCTTTAATCGTTTACATTTTTCTAAACAAGAGACCACGATTTACATATGTATATTAAATTTGAAAATTTTAGGAGAGTGCGCGCTGGCTGCGCCCCCACCCCTTAAATCCGCCACTGATTGGGGCTAGGACCGTCAAACTTGGCACACATACTCCTCATACCAAGTGGAGGACGTCTTTTGTTCTTCAAGGTCAAAGTTGTAGTATCACTTAGTTGAAAAAAAATTGTGGGCTGGATACAGACCGAACCGTTGGGGCTAGGGCCGTGAAACCTGTTACACTTACATCTTATGCCAAGCGAGGCATGCCTAACTGTTTCTCAAGGTCATAGTATCACAGTAGAAAAACCTTGTTTTCGTTTCCCAGATTTTCTGTTGTTGGTTTTGCCCCGAGATTTTGTTCAGAACCTCCCTCCCAGAGAAATACGTAATCAGTTCACATTTCAACTTGATTAGTGCACTGTGATGTACTTTAGGGCTAAAAGTAGGTCAAATAGATTTCTGAATATTTTCTCATCATGGATACAGATATTACACTGAAGGTCTAACAGGCGTATGTTGTACCGTTTGAGGTACTCTTGTTATTCATTATTAAATATACATGTATATTATGAATTTACGATTTTATATGAAGTTTTTACAATAATATTCCCTGGAATGGCAGTGTGTAAATAAGCAACTCATGGGTTTCCAGATATTTATTAGATAAATGAATTGATAAAAACAAAAGTTATTTTGGTTTGAATATGCTACAGCTGGTATATGTATATTTTGGCTATTGCTTTGTTTAAAATTCGCGACGTGTAAATCAGAGTTGCAGACATGCGCAGTATAGCCATCATCACGTGACATAGATCCGGAGTATGCCTTGCCATTGTATTCTGTTTATTATTATATGGCAAATTGAGCACATTGGGTTTTGCAATCTATCGATACTCAAAACGGTACCTCAACAGTTTAAAAACCAATGTACACATGTAGCTTCTTCAACCACCGCGGATCCTGTGGGAATCCGGGTTAGAATATGTCCTCAGTACCACAGGCACTTGTTTCATACATGAGACTTGAAGCGAGAGGTGTCCGAAATCTAGTTAGGTACCTTGTGGAGGGGGACTCACTTATGAAACAAGTGCCTGTGCTCAGTACCCCTTGCTTGTCGTAAGAGGCGACTAAATTGGAGCGTCCTTCGGGTGAGACCACAAAAACCGAGACTCCGTGTCACAGCAGGTGTGGCACGATAAAGATCCCTCGCTGCTCAAAGGCCGTAAGCGCCGAGTATAGGCCTAAATTTTGCAGCCCTTCATCGGTAATGGTGACGTCTCCATATGAGTGAAAGATTCTAGAGAGGGGCGTTAAACAATATACAATCAATCAATAAACCGCCGCGGTGGTGTAGAGGTAGAGCGCTCGCCCCGCATGCGGAAGGTCAATATTCGAACCCCGGCCGCGACAGACCTAAGTCGTTAAAACAGGTTGTGACAGTTCCATCGCCAAACTCTCGGCATCAGATGTGAATGTCACGGGTCCTTGGCGATAACCTTAAAAACGGATGTCCCGTATCACAGTAAGTGTGGCACGCTAAAGAATCTTAAATGGCCGTAAGCTCCGAACATAGGTCTAGATTTGAAGCCTTCACCGGTATTGGTGACGTCTCCATATGAGTGAAAAATTCTCGAGAGGGACGTTAAACAATATATAATCAATCAATGTAAATTGATTTTAGAAGGTCGTGGGGAAAAACTGAGAGACAAGGGGTCTGTTGGTCGCTTTTAGATCTCCAGTTCGCCCTGATGTTCGTCCGGAACATCCCATGTATATGTCAATAATGAAATCTGGTGTAAAACAAATAGAATTTTCAAGTACGCATGCTGCAATCTTTGGGAATGATGTTTATGTTTGATAACGCTGTTGGCTCCCTGCGTCTAGCTTCTCTTTAATAGACATACTTGGGTGACGTCTGCATTTTTCATGTTTCCTCGATATTCTGTTGTAGCACTTGTAAGCTTAAAATCTTTTGAGGCGTACATGTACCTGTTGATTTCAAAATTCTGCTGCAATTTCAACTGGGCACATTCAATATTGAAACCTAAAAATTAAATCAAATTGTTTCGTAATTTTGTTTCCATTTTTAAATAAAATAATTCATAGTACAATTTCAGTGTGTTTATTTTGAAATAGTTTAGAATATTCAAAATTTTAATGACCGATTTGATGCTTTGCATCAAAATGATCTTGTATCTACATTTTGCGACATTTTTTGTCACCTGAGTTACTCAGATGACCAATTGCTATTTGCCCGTAGTCGTCGGACGTGCGTGAACAATTGACCATTTTTAACTTCTTGATAATCACCATTTCAATTCTTTTCAAATTTTGTACAAAGCATCTTTGGGACGAGGGAGATTTAAATTGTAAACAGGGCTCCAGTACCTCCGGGGCCTTGAGAGCGGGGCAAAAACTACCAAAAATTGACCAATTTCCACAACTCTTCTCTACAACCACACGTCTGTAAGAAAAATTAAATGCTTAGTAATCTAGAGCAGGAAGGTCTCTACCAAAATTGTAAATTTCATGATCCCGGGGTGGAGGTTCTGATTCCAGGGCGGGGCCAAACTTGACATGTAGTGATTATCATTTGAAATACTTCTTTAATTTTGCTTATACTATATTAAAAATAGATGCATATTTAGGAATAGCTAAAATGGATGTACCAAAACTGTAAATTTCGCAACTCCAGGGTTCTGTCTCTAGCCATATAGTTTTAAAATAAACATACATGTATATTGTACTATGTATAGTCTTTCATCAGTATGAGCACTTTCGGGGGGGGGGGGGGGTGCATATCTGTTTTAAGAATACGTATTATTTTATACTGCTGCTGCTAAATATTAGAATTTAACTTAGATACTAGTATGCATGAGCTGAACAGGAAATTTAGTATAAACTCCCTAACCGTTGGGGCTATTGCTACTCTTCACTAATACTCAGGTGACTGATAAGGCCTGTGGGCCTCTTGTTTTATATAGACATGGAGATACTAGTATACAATTTTGCTGAGATATCACTTACGTGTCAAAGTATTGTGTTTTTATAGTTTTATTGAGAAATAAGATATAATGAAACTGCTAATATTTATTATTAATAAAACATTGGTGTATGGATTGTCCAAAAACATTCGCAGGTGATAAAGAAGGTGTTTCACGTATACTGTTAATGAGATACACACGGTGTTCTACACGTTGTTAATTACTGACTACTGGACACAGACAGGATTCACGTCACCAGTTTGGGAAGGCAAACAAGTATATACAGCAGTACATAATGAGAAATATTTTTAGAAAAAATATTGCAAAAAACATAATAGCAATTAATTCCGAGTATTAATCTATACAGAACAAACATCAATGGAGCGATAAAGAGAAGACTTATTGATTCTAGACCAGAATGTCAACTTTCATTATTTCCAATCACTCTTGCTGTTTGCCCAGCCTATGTTGAGTTGTTGAATGCATTAAGTGATACCCATCGTGCTTACAATGATTAAATCAATTTATATGCCCCGGAAATCGAACATCGGGGTGGCTTGTTTTTAGTCTGTATTTGGTGTGAAATGAAATGCAAAGGTCAAAACTCTGAGAATAATACAGGTCAAATGCCATGTTCAGATTTGCCTGAAATTTGTCCTTTACGTTAAAAAAGACGTGCGATTTCATGATTATATTTAGCGATTTTTATCCCCCCAAAATGAAAATTGAAGGGGGATTGTTTTCAGTCAAAACGACTGTTTATCACTGTGATTGAGTCTGTTTATCACTATGAGTGAGACTGTTTATCACTGTGAATGAGTCTGTTTATCACTGTGAGTGAGTCTGTTTATCACTGTGAGTGAGTATGTTTGTCACTGTGAGTGAGTCTGTTTGTATCACTGTGAGTGAGACTGTTTATCACTGTGAGTGAGACTGTTTATCACTGTGAGTGAGTCTGTTTGTATCACTGTGAGTGAGTGTGTTTGTATCACTGTGAGTGAGTCTGTTTATCACTGTGAGTGAGTCTGTTTATCACTGTGAGTGAGACTGTTTATCACTGTGAGTGAGACTGTTTATCACTGTGAGTGAGTCTGTTTGTCTCTGTGAGTGAGTCTGTTTTTATCACTGTGAGTGAGTCTGTTTGTCACTGTGAGTGAGTCTGTTTATCACTGTGAGTAAGACTGTTTATCACTGTGAGTCAGTCTGTTTATCACCGTGAGTGAGTCTGTTTGTATCACTGTGAGTGAGTCTGTTTGTCACTGTGAGTGAGTCTGTTTGTATCACTGTGAGTGAGTGTGTTTGTATCACTGTGAGTGAGTGTGTTTATCACTGTGAGTGAGTGTGTTTATCACTGTGAGTGAGACTGTTTATCACTGTGAGTGAGTCTTTTTATCACTGTGAGTGAGTCTGTTTATCACTGTGAGTGAGTCTGTTTATCACTGTGAGTGAGTCTGTTTATCACTGTGAGTCAGTCTGTTTGTCACTGTGAGTCAGTCTGTTTATCACTGTGAGTGAGACTGTTTATCACTGTGAGTGAGTGTGTTTGTATCACTGTGAGTGAGTGTGTTTGTATCACTGTGAGTGAGTCTGTTTATCACTGTGAGTGAGTCTGTTTATATCACTGTGAGTGAGACTGTTTATCACTGTGAGTGAGACTGTTTATCACTGTGAGTGAGTCTGTTTATCACTGTGAGTGAGACTGTTTATCACTGTGAGTGAGTCTGTTTGTATCACTGTGAGTGAGTGTGTTTGTATCACTGTGAGTGAGTCTGTTTATCACTGTGAGTGAGACTGTTTATCACTGTGAGTGAGACTGTTTATCACTGTGAGTGAGTGTGTTTGTATCACTGTGAGTGAGTCTGTTTATCACTGTGAGTGAGTCTGTTTATCACTGTGAGTGAGTCTGTTTATCACTGTGAGTGAGACTGTTTATCACTGTGAGTGAGACTGTTTATCACTGTGAGTGAGTCTGTTTGTCTCTGTGAGTGAGTCTGTTTGTATCACTGTGAGTGAGTCTGTTTGTATCACTGTGAGTGAGTCTGTTTGTCACTGTGAGTGAGTCTGTTTGTATCACTGTGAGTGAGTGTGTTTGTATCACTGTGAGTGAGTGTGTTTGTATCACTGTGAGTGAGTGTGTTTATCACTGTGAGTGAGACTGTTTATCACTGTGAGTGAGACTGTTTATCACTGTGAGTGAGTCTGTTTGTCTCTGTGAGTGAGTCTGTTTGTATCACTGTGAGTGAGTCTGTTTATCACTGTGAGTGAGTCTGTTTGTATCACTGTGAGTGAGACTGTTTGTCACTGTGAGTGAGACTGTTTATCACTGTGAGTGAGTCTGTTTGTATCACTGTGAGTGAGTGTGTTTGTATCACTGTGAGTGAGTCTGTTTATCACTGTGAGTGAGTCTGTTTATCACTGTGAGTGAGTCTGTTTATCACTGTGAGTGAGACTGTTTATCACCGTGAGTGAGTCTGTTTGTATCACTGTGAGTGAGTCTGTTTGTCACTGTGAGTGAGTCTGTTTGTATCACTGTGAGTGAGTGTGTTTGTATCACTGTGAGTGAGTGTGTTTGTATCACTGTGAGTGAGTGTGTTTATCACTGTGAGTGAGACTGTTTATCACTGTGAGTGAGTCTTTTTATCACTGTGAGTGAGTCTGTTTATCACTGTGAGTGAGTCTGTTTATCACTGTGAGTGAGTCTGTTTATCACTGTGAGTGAGTCTGTTTGTCACTGTGAGTCAGTCTGTTTATCACTGTGAGTGAGACTGTTTATCACTGTGAGTGAGTCTGTTTATATCACTGTGAGTGAGTGTGTTTGTATCACTGTGAGTGAGTCTGTTTATCACTGTGAGTCAGTCTGTTTATCACTGTGAGTCAGTCTGTTTGTATCACTGTGAGTGAGTCTGTTTGTCACTGTGAGTGAGTGTGTTTGTATCACTGTGAGCGAGTGTGTTTGTATCACTGTGAGTGAGTGTGTTTATCACTGAGTGAGTCTTTTTATCACTGTGAGTGAGTCTGTTTATCACTGTGAGTGAGTCTGTTTATCACTGTGAGTGAGTCTGTTTATCACTGTGAGTGAGTGTGTTTGTATCACTGTGAGTGAGTCTGTTTATCACTGTGAGTGAGTCTGTTTGTGTCACTGTGAGTGAGTCTTATCTGTTTGTATCCGTTTTTAGCTCACAGTGACGACTTCTTCTCCAGAACCACAGCAGGACTAATTTCAGCCAAACTTGTCAAAAAGTAGTTGGCACAAATCATCCTTGGGTAAAAGGAATTCAAATTTGTTCAAATGAAGGACCATGCTTCCTCCAACGTGTAGATAATCAAGAAAAGACAAGAATGAGATGGGGCTCAATTGAAAAATCTTATGAAGAACCACCGGGCTAGAAAAGTTGAAATTCATATGAAAGTTTTTGATTTAGATTCAAGTGTGTTCAAACCATGGTACCGCCGCGGTGGTCTGGAGGTAGAGCGTTCGCCCCGCATGCGGAAGGTCGGGGTTCGAATCCCGGCCACGACAGACCTAAGTCGTTAAAATAGGTACTGATAGTACCACCGCCAAACGCTCGGCATCAGGTGTGAATGGCACAGGTCCTCGGAGATGACCTTTAAAATAGATGTCCCGTGTCACAATAGGTGTGGTACGCTAAAGAACCCTCACTGCTCAATGGCCTTAAGAGCCGAGCAGAGGCCTAAATTTGAAGCCCTTCGTCGGTCTTGCTCCTTCGCCAAACGCTCGGAATTTAAAAATGAGAATCACGAGGTTTTTCGGATGACCTTACACACGGAGTTCAGAAGTTATGTCGTGACCCTTTGGGGCTAGGTTGAGGCCACAAAATGGGGTCAACATTTTTGATAGGAATAAAGATTGAAAAGAAATATTTTAAAATCCATGAGAGCTGAACAACAGCAGGGTCATGGTGACTCAGGTGAGCGATGTGGCCCATGAACCTTTTGCTAAATAGCCCTTTGCCTTCAGAAATCGCTTCTTTACGTTTAGAGGTTTTCTGAAAGCCACGAGTTCTTGACTTTTGAAATGCGTGCTTTCGTGAATATTCATTTAAAGACTTCGACCCAATATAAACAAAAATTCCATATTCTATTACTAGATTCTGACCAAGGACTCGGTGACCGTTGCCGTTGACGCTGTTGTGTACTTCCGGATTTTCGATCCTGTGATGTCAATTTGTAATGTCCACAACGCCCAGAGATCCACCCAACTGTTGGCTGCCACTACCCTGAGGAATGTCCTCGGTACCAGAGCCATGTCTGAAGTGCTCTCTGATCGAGAGAACATTTCACAAGAGATGCAGGTATGAAACATGGTAGCAAACATTCTATTTCAATGTAGAAAGGGGAGCAAAACAAGGAGATACTTTCAATCCCTTATTATTTGATTGCTTCATTTATGATACGCATGGTATATTTCATCACAGACTTAATCACATTCAAATATATTCTAAGCTTTGCTGATGATCGTATATTATTTTCGGAGTCTTACCAAGAACTGTAAACTGTTTTAGTCAGTTATAATGAAATTGTTTTGATTAGAATTGACAGTCAATACTAACAAATCAAAAGTTTTAAGACCATTCACAAATGAATTAATTTTGAAAACTTCTTCATAATACTGTAGGGTTATTGAACTTATATCAATTTAGTTACTATAGCCACATGTTGGTTTAAAAATTCATGATCATTTTAGCGAATGTTTACACCCTAACGAGTACAATTTGTTCAGTAGCCCTTCTACTATATAGTTAAAACATTTTTCTGGTGTTTTATGGTGGTAATTAATTATACCCCCCGCAACAAGTTGGGGGGGGGGGGGGGTATACTGGAATCGGGTTGTCCATCTGTCTGTCCGTCCGTCTGTAGACGCAATGGTTTCCGGGCTCTAAAGCATTATCCTTTCCACCTACCGTCACCATATCATATATATGGACTACCCATGGGATGAAGATGTTCCCTATTGATTTTGGGGTCAAAAGGTCAAAGGTCAAGCGCACTGGACATCGAAGTAGCAATATGGTTTCCGGGCTCTAAAGCGTTATCCTTTCCACCTACAGTCACCATATCATACATATGGACTACCCATGGGGTGTTCCCTATCGATTTTTGGGTCAAAAGGTCAAAGGTCAAGCACACTGGACATCGAAGTGGCAATATGTTTCGGTTTGTCATGCCATTTGTTTTTTACACTCAGAAAAGAGGTAGTTTATACCTATTACCAACACCCTTTGGGAGATTGGGGTAAGCGGGGGGTATTCTTAGTGAGCATTGCTCACAGTACCTCTTGTTAAATCTTGTCAAGTTTATATTCTGAAGCATTACTGACACCGATATAAATGCGTACAATACTAGAATCACATTGGCACGCATTATCAGTGTTCACACTATTGCATTGATCAATGCTACTGAAATATTTCAAATCAAATAGTAATATTTTTTGGTCCTTAACTGCAAATCAGGATAAAAATATTAAAGAAATTATTCGATACTTATATAAAATATCGAACACGGCTAACAGAGCTTACCAAACGATACCGGGTATTTGATTCTCCATTTTAGTTTACAGCTAGAGTGCAACCACTTAACTACTGCCCAATGAACGTTTGCATGCGATCTTCTCATTTCACGAAAATTTGACGTTCAATAATACCCCATATATTGCACACTAACATTCTCTAGAATTGTATCACTAGCATATTCAGAAAAACAAAGACAAACTTTCAAAATTTACAGCCGATACAGAGCGGTTGCATTGATAGGAATATATCTCATATCAACAAGTACGTTGTAATATATGCTCTTTGATACAATGCTAGTACAATGAATGCATGTCATTTTCAACTGTCGTCTGTATTAGCAATAGGTTCAAATAAAGAGAGTAAAAATCTTCTGAAGAACAGCAAGATCAGGTTGACTCGGGTTAGTGTTGTGGCTCATATGCCTCTTGTATTTTTCATTTGTCATTACACGTTTGAGCGTATCTCACTAATGCAGGCTGTCAAACGTTTTGCCGTACCACAATGCTTTAACCAGCTGTAAATTGAATTGTAATTATTACATTAGAATTAATCTAGTTTATGACTTGTAGTTACAAAGAAACAATGTTATGTATTTTTCTTTATTCTTAGCGTATCTTGGATGAGTCCACGGACCCCTGGGGAATGAAAGTGGAAAGAGTGGAGGTGTAAGTACCGCCCGATTACAAGTAGAGGATACAAATACTAGTCATTGTTGAATTATTAATGTCAGTCGTTTTCCATCATAGGTACTCCGATGTAACAGGAAACCTGAATTATGAATAACCCTAGGATTTATATTGATATTATAGGAAGGATGTAAAATTGTATAATAGGAACCCTGAATTTTGAATACCCCTAGTACACCTGTATTTATATTGATATTATAGGAAGGATGTAAAATTGCCTGTCCAGTTACAGAGAGCTATGGCGGCAGAAGCGGAAGCTGGCCGAGAGGCCAGAGCAAAGGTCAGTGCAACAATCGCTGTCCTTATAACCAGGATGTCTTGCCAGTTTTCATTGGTTGTATGTGTGTCACGCAATGTTCGTAAAATATTGTCATATCGCGCCCAACAACGTTGAAAGAAAATTATATTTACGTTACTGGATGGAACATTACAATGCAAAACCATGTATCACAATTATACTTACATTTTGAAAACAACTCCCAACAATACTTTCAGAATACACTTACACATCAATACACGGTCAATATGTGATTATAAAAAACTGTCAAGTAATATCAACCTTAGGCACAAAAGAGATATCGACCTCTTAAGTCGCAACATCGGTCATTATAACCATAGGTTGACTTGCACTGAAGTCCGCAACCGTATACTGTCATCTTGCCTACTTAATGAATACACTTGCTTTTGAATATTAGGTGATTGCAGCAGAAGGAGAACAAAAAGCGTCACGTGCTTTGAAGGAGGCTGCAGACGTCCTCTCTGAGTCACCTGCCGCTCTGCAACTTCGGTATCTTCAAACTCTCCAGACAGTGTCATCTGAGAAAAATTCGACCATTATCTTCCCATTGCCCATTGATATATTGTCATCCTTTTTGAAAAAATAATTGTCCTTATTGCAGGCTATTGAAGGGGGAAAATCAAATTATCACAAAGTTGTGACGTTATACATATAACCTGCAACACCGGTATTTCATATTTATTGTACTCATTGAATATACTGTGTATTGAATATTTTCAGAAAGTTATCTTATGTATTTAACATGTTATTATTATGTTCATGTTCATTATCTCAGGGAGGCAAGCACTTGATTTTTAGCTAACCTGAGCTGAAAGCTCAAGTGAGCTTTTCTGATCATCTGTTGTCCGTCTGTCTATAAACTTTCACATTTTTTACTTCTTCTTCAAAACCACTAGGCCAATTTCAACCAAACTTAGCAAAAATCTTCCTTGGGGGAAGGGGATACAAGTTTGTTCAATAAAAGACAAAAAGCCCTTCTCCAAGGGGAGATAATAGCGAAAATACACTTAAATTTTTAAAAAATCTTCTCCAGAAAAAGTGGACCAAATTCAACCAAACTCTGCGCAAAGCATGCCTAGGTGAAGAAAATTTAAGTTTGTTCAAATAAAGGGCCATGCTCCATTCAGAGGGGAGATAATCACGAAAGTGCAAAAATAGGGTGGGGTCATTTAGAAATCTTTTTCTCAAGAACCACTGGGCCAGAAAAGTTGAAATTTACATGAAAGCTTCCTGACATAGTGCAAATTCAAGTTTGTTCCAATCATGACCCCCGGGGGTAGGGTATGTCAACAATAGGGGATCAATTTTTACATGCAAATATATAGGGAAAATCTTTTTCTCAAGAACCATTGGGCCAGAAAAACTTTCTGACATAGTGCAGATTCAAGTTTGTTAAAATCATGGTCCCTAGGGATATGATAGGGCCATAATGATGGGATCAAAGTTTTATATGCTGATATATATCGGAAATATCTTTAAAAATATCTCTTGAACTATTTAAGCTAGGGCTTTCATATTTTGTATATAGATTCTTTATGGCAATACCTTGTTATACTATGGTGTTTACCTTGAACAACGGCAAGGCCAGGGTGAGCGGTGTGGCCTATGGGCCTCTAATTTTCGTTTTAAGTACAATGCTCATTTTCTATGTTCAAATTTTCGTAGTAAACTAGATAATTTAAAAAAAAAATGTTTATTGTATTATTCTTTCCTTTCGTTCTAGTGTTAGTGTTCATGTGTCGTGTATTCATGATGATTTGTCTTATATTGTATGTGCTGTAATGTTTACCTGTCTGTGTATTATAAATTTCCTACCGCTCTAGGAAAAATAAATATATTCTGAATAATCAATCTAGTTCCAGTGCCGCTCAAAGACGGATAACTCCACCAAACAGAGCTTAAATTTCTGTAGATCATAGCCCCACTTTCCTTTCCTATTAATTTGGGTTCGTCCGTCTGTCAGTCATTTTGTCTGTATGTGAAATTTTCATTTCCAGACTATGCCTTTGAAAGTCCTTCAACATTTGTGATGAAAGTTCACAGAATAACTCCCTATGCCTTGATGGAAACTACATATTTTGATGTCAAAAAGGTCAAAGTCCAAATTCAGAAATTTATATACTAATAGAATTACATCAAATAGATTCCAGACAATACAATGTAACTTTAGTTTCTCCAAGCAATGATACTAAAAGTGATTAATCTCTATAACATAAGGAAAACCTCTATTGATTTTTAGATCAAAGGGTGAAAGGTCAAGGTCACAATTCGCAGAAAGTAAGATTTTCTTTTTGCTGTAAAACTATCTCCTTTCTCACAACCGGTGTTTACTTTTAAGAGCAAGGGTTTGTTATTACAAGAATAACGATTTTAAAGTTAAACATGCTAATTAGCATTGTAATCAAATTGATGAAGCTTTATATTCTTCTTTTCGAAATTGTTGAAAGAGTTAACAAAAACCAACAAACCGGAAATCGACCTCTTTTTCAAGTTGTAAGTTAAATCAGCATGGGATTATTTACACTATTTTATTGAAAATCGCTATAATTGACGCTAAATAACAATGAAATTTGTAACTGAGTTCATCCTAATGCATTTATAAACATTTTACATCAGGTGTTAATGAATGGATGTATCTACATTTTGTGCCTGTACCAGGGTATATCGTGTATAATACATCCTCTCTCTCATCATTTTCGTTAAGGTACCATGTATTCTGTCCTTAAATGGGGGGGGGGGGGGTGTCCCAGAATCGGCTTCTTTCTTTTTTTACCACCGTGGGGATCCGGGTTAGAATAGGTCCTCAGTACCCCCTTGCTTGTCGTACGAGACAACTAAATGGGGCGGTCCTTCGGATGAGACCGCAAAACCGAGGTCCCATGTCACACCAGGTGTGTCACAATAAAGATCCCTCCCTGATCAAAAGCCGTAAGCGCCGAACATAGGCCTAAATTTTACTGCCCTTCACCGTCTCCATACGAGTAAAAAATTCTCGAGCGGGACGTTTTAAAAAACAATATACAATCAATCTTCTGAGATACATCTCAATTATAGACTTTACCTGTGTAAACACCCCTGGACCTATTGAGAGGTCAGATGACATAGCTCGGGTAGTGCTGATTCTGCCAATAAAATCTGAGAAACTTGTGGTGTGCAGGATTGATTGATTGTATGTTGTTTAACGTCCCTCTCGAGAACACGATGTACAGGATGCAGATGCAAAGTTCCTAATTGTTGACGTCATCTACACCAATTATGTATGGTCCTCAATGATTACATCTTGAAGATATAAAGTCAATATTCAAGTTCGAAATAGGAGGGAAGCTGTCATAATTCTTTGGTACACTGTGAAACCCTAGATCCACCTAGTCTTTGGCTACTGATTCTATATCATGTTTTGTTGATAAGCTTTGAATCCTTTCTGATATCAATGTTCTTCCTGAATATTTACTTTCTTTTTATCCCATTATCTACCGGAACTGAAGTCTTAATCTTTCGATATTGTTTAAAACCCATGCATCGTTAGTCATTTCCTTCCAACCTTTTGCATATTAATCTAGCCTAGCCCCTACTGGACTTGGGGGTTTTGCAAACTCCCTGATCTGCACATGAAGTCCTTCTGAAACATGTATCTACTTGGAGCTCGAGACCTCAATTGATCTTGATCATCCACTTTCCTAACAGTTGACTTTGGCGACTTCTTACCTTGAAATCAACTGTCCTGTCCTCATTTCTTCGTCAAAGCTTGTCGAATTCTTGGAGCTTTATTTGAGTTGTGACTTTGCTTTGAATCAGTTCAGCAGTCAACTCTGAATACTTCCTATTCTAAGCCAATGCAAAATATCTTTGCTAATAATACCCCTCATGTGCAATGTCGCATTTACATCTCTGATAATCTCGGCACTTGTATACAGAACTTCTAGATATTTTTAAATAAAAAGGTCTGGTCCTATTCTGGATAAAGTCTTAAGTTTTAATTCAGTCTTTATTCTTAAAGATCATATCTTGTAAGTACAGACTGTGTCTAGCTTCTACAGAAGCAGTCATGATTCTAGAGGGCGCATGTCTTAGAATTTAACAACTGCATAGTGTCTTTGTAAGTATAAGGTAATTATATAGAGCCATAAGATATCTGCTTCGACAACAGTCTATGATGATGTCAATCCACCGTAATACGCAAGATCGTAAATGTCTATTCCGACTTATTTGTTTTAATTTTTGCTAAATTCGTACACCTAAAATCTCATGAGACCTAATTTAAGCAACTCGTATAATTTGCTATAATAAAAATAATGCAGTATATATTGTAGATAGTTTTAGCGATGATGTACTATCACTGAGCGTACCATGTATTTGTTGATGATAATTTGGAACCTATTCTAACCCAGATCTTCACAAAAGAAATATTACCATGATGCTCATGGAAATCTGAATTGGTCTGGACCCCCCCCCCCCCCCCCCCCCCCCCCCCCACTTTCCCATCTGTCTCCCCCACCTTCTGATGCCCCGCAATACCATATGTTGAACATTTGGATCATAGTAAAACTTTTACATACATGAATAGTCAATGTATACTGAATGTCTCACGGACATGTACAATGTAATTGACACACCCTCATCCACCAAAATGTTGTTCTCCAACCGATTTTTTTCTAAAGCTATAATCATCTCTATCTCACCCCTTTAAAAAAAACACCACAAAAGAAGATAAGAACACCCAGGAAGGAATTGATATCGGATATTCATATCTCGTATCGCCATGTAAAAATCAAATGGATATCTTTAAAATATCACATTTCGGAAAACGGAAGCGTGGTTCCGCATTTACGTTTGATTGTGACGTAGGCCGAGTATAGGTCTACTTTAATGTAACAGGAAGAGACAGAAAATACACAAACACCCCAAATGAAATTTCAGTGGATAAATTTTGATTTATATTCGAGGACCTTGTTATCTATATTTGATAAAAATTGTGATTCAAATTCGATAATGTTGATTTGCACAACTTAAACTCAAATAATTGAAGATATCTTCAATTATTTGAAGAGATCATCAATTCAATACGCAGTTTCCAAGTTGCCCAATAGTTCTTTCCCTTTGTGGAACTCTTACGCACAGTGAGACACAAAACATACTTTCGTCCACACGCGATGGGTATAAATGCTCATGACTGCCTTCATATATTGCCTATAGAGGATGACTATAAGACATCATGCAACCATACATACAATTTTAGTAAGTTTATGAGTATTTGATAATAAAATAGCTCAAACAAAAATTGATAATCACCATCTTTCTTTGATTAAAGTATCACTCGTGCAGAAGAGGAAATAAAAAATTATTTCATATTTTAATTCAAGGGCCTAATTCAAACAAATATTATTCCTTGCTATGGTCAGTTTAATGTATACCAACAGCTAATATGAACAAAATTTACGCTTTCATAACTTTTATCCTTATTTACATAGCTAGTCTATATTTTAAATACATATGTATGCACACGTCTTGTACCCACCCAAGTGTTCAACAGAATACTGAATGTACCTCATCTCGGAAGTTGCGTATTATTGCTCTCTTTAATTGAATTAATACACGCATTAAATAAATTATTGCTCTCATCAAATGAATTAATGCGCGCTATCTTGCTTAACGTCTTTCTCAAGAATTTTTCACTCATATTGAGACGTCACCAAGACCGGTGATGGGCTTCAAAAGGCCTATGCTCGGCGCTTATGGCCATTGAGCAGTGAGGGTTCTGTTTTAACGACTTCAGTCTGTCGCGGCCGGGATTCGAACCCCGAGCCTTCCGCATGCGGGGCGAACGCTCCAACCTTTAGGCCACCGCGGCGCTGCGCATCAATTGAATTAATGAGAACAATAATTGATTTAATGCGCGCATTAATTCAATGATTGCTCTCTTCAATTCAATGGATGCGCGCATTAATTGAATTAATGAGAGCAATAATAGATTTGATGTGCGCATTAATTCTATTATTGCTCTCTTCAATTCCATTGATGAGAGCATCAATTTAGTAGAGATATTGCTCGCAATAATTAATTTAAAGCTCGGTATAAATAATTTGATGATCTCTTTAATTCAATTGAAGATATCTTTAAATAATTTACAATGCTTTTGTATAAGGAATTAATGTGCGCATCAATTCTTTTAAAGAGAGCAACAATTCAATTAAAGATATCATTAATTCAATTGTGGATATGCTGAATTGAAGATATCTTTAATTATATAGTTGCTCTCTCTAAAAGAATTGTTGCTCTCTTCAAATGAATTTAAGATATCATTAATTCAATTGAAGATAGCAATAATTGAATTAATGCGCGCATTAAATCAACTATTGCTCTCATGAAATGAATTAATGCGCGCATCATGTGATTTAATGCGCGCATTATTGCTCTCTTCAATTGAATTGTAGCGCGGATCAATTCAATTGTTGATATCATTAATTCATTCAAAGAGATCATTAATTCAGTTAAAGCGCACATCAATTCAGCTAAAAAATTAATGCTATCATCAATTCAATTAATGCGTGCAATAATTCAGAATTGAAGATATCATTAATTATTTGACGAGATCTTTAATTAAATTGTTGCGCGCATCAAATGAATTGATGATATCTTCAATTAATTGCAGATATCTTCAATTATTTGAGTCTATGTTAATTTGGCGCTCCATACACAACACGTGGTTGTAATGAACAGAGTTCCTTGTAATAGAAGGTAATTTTCATTGGTATAAAAAGTGAAGGTAGGATTTGGTATCATTTAGTTCGGCCTAGCATCCAGATAGCACATGAATTCAGCCATAGTGATTGTAAATAAAACGCATAATTTTAAGATTATTTATATGCAGTTTTCTACCTTAGCTGTATTCTTGATAAGCTAATAAAAGATCGACAGTCCAGTTAGATCATCTCTACCGTACTGATCGAAATAAAGGGTTAACTCACTATCTAGAGCTAGCTACATGTAGTTAAGAAGGCCACATAATACACTCTACTGTATTATCCCACGAGAGAGAGAGAGAGAGAGAGAGAGAGAGAGAGAGAGAGAGAGAGACGAAATTCCGGGGTTAATACTTCACATGTACAGCTGCCAGACCGGAGTGTAAGTGTAATAGTGTGGTTGTTCAACAAATCAGTTACACTGCAAATAAGGTTTTGACATCCAATACATCAGCCTTATCACATTCTTATAGAATGTAGTGATTTTACGCCCATACGAAATACACTTTTTGATAGTGTGCAATCAATGAAAGAACTTTTTACAAATATCAACAATCATTATGTTATACAATACTTACAAGAATGCAACTTTTCCAGAAAAATTTGAAAACTTTTATAATACAACTGTTTATATACACGAATTGTTTTTGTTGTTGTTTTTTTAACCTGTTTATATACAAGTATTTTTAATGTCCGTCGGATGGGACGTTAAAGGGTGTCCCGTGTCAAGGATCACAACCCCCTTGGCACGCAAAAGATCGTTTCCCTGATGTTCGAAAAAGAGTCAAACCTCACTGGGGGCCGTCAGGGAAACTCAAACACTCACAACCAAACATAATTCAATTAATTAACCGCCGTAAAATGGCTGAAATATTGCCAAAACGGCGTAAAAACCCCAATCAATCTATCATCAGCCTTACTTTCGATGGCTGTGTCATCATATCAGTTCCAGTAGTTAAGAACTTGGGAGCTTACTTTGATTAATCCTTCGGTATGGATCAACATGTGACTAACATGGCAAGGTCCTGTTTCTACCAAATAAGGAATATTGGAAGGATTAGACACATTATTGACGAAACAATCTGCAATTTAACACTAATGCATGCTCCGGTGACATCAAGACTCGACTATGCCAATGCATTGCTACTTGGCTTACCAAACAGGACCACGGACAAACTCCATCATGTACAGAATACAGCAGCAAGGATGATAACTCGTACTAAAACATGATCACGTTACACCTGTATAACCATCTTCACAAGTCAAGGGTTATTGATTCGTTACCTCGCACTAACCCTTGACATCAGTCGCTATTTAAAAGTTGGGCTCGAGAAGAAGCAATATGATTGGTTTGCAGCCTGAAGCTGCAAACCAATCAGACAACGGCCTTTATAATCGGTCGAAAACTAAACTAAACAGTAAATACGCATGGCGACGGCATTATGGTGTAGAATTTGTGGCCAATTAGTACAAGACCGATGCCGTCGATTGATTTTCGGGAGTTCGTTTTGCTTGAAGAAACAATTAGACGAGGGTTTGGGGTATGAGCCGAATGAAAATGATGGATTGTCGAAGTACGTTTGTCGACTATGTTTTAACAAATTAAACATATTGTCCAAAATAATGGGAACAACTTCGTAAGATAGCGATTTACCACTGCCGGTTTTAGTCCCAATAAAAACATCTTTTCCTTCTCTGATACATGATATTGAAAGCTTTTGGTTTTCAGTCAAATGATCGATTTGATGTTTTTCACATATCTTTTCGTCAACGGACGCCATTTTTTCCTTTCTGTTTATTCCCTTACCAAACTTTCATCTGAAACAAGAAATCCCATTGGCTGATTAATTTTAGCGTATTGCGTCATCCTTTTTCTCGAGCCCAACTTTTAAATAGCGACTGATGTCAAGGGTTAGTGTGAGGTAACGAACCAATAACCCTTGACTTGTGAAGATGCTGTATAACCTGATCTTGATAGGTTACGGTGATACATCTCTCGACGTTGTTACACCTCCCCTGGCTCCCGGTTCAGTACCGTATAAAATACAAAGCGCTTGTACACACATACAAAGCAGTCCACAAAACCGGACCAACCTACCTTAGTGAGATTATTACCCCATATTGGACTCCAAGAAATTTACGCTCGGGAAATGGGATGCTTCTAAATGTTCCACCAATAAGAACACAGACTCACGGAAACAGGCATTCTGACTACCCCGCGCCAAAACTGTGGAATGCCTTACCACTCGGATTACGCCAAGCATAATCTCTAGACATTTTTAAGCGACATCTAAAGACTCATTTTTTTAAATATTGCTTTTAATATCTTGCTAAAAGACAATTCTAGGTTATTTACAAACTGTTTTAAGTGTATTACAATCATATGCATGTACCATCATTTTTTATGTAGGACATTGTTGTTTTTACTTTGAATTGTATATTTTTTATGTAAAGCGTTTTAGAGATTTTTAATTGATTAGGGCGCTATATAAGTCTTAGTATTGTGTTGTATTGTATAATTGTGACATGTATATAAAAAAAAAATTCCATTGGTCGGGGTGGGAGTTTGGGTGTCAGTGGCGGATTTAAGCCCCCCCCCCCCCCCCCCCCTCCCCTAATCTTTTTCAAATTTAAGGTAAATCGTGGTATCTTGTTTAGAAAAATGTATTGAACGGTAAAAGAAGCAATAATTTCTTCCACTCCCGGCGAAATAAATGACAAAATCTTTTGATTTTTTGAATTACTTTGTTGGGATAACTTAATTTTTTTCCAAAACCCCTCAGTATTTGCGTCATTTGATTAATTTCACGGTATTTCACCTTATAAAAATGATAGAAAATAATACAAATGACTAAGTAAGAGACATATTTCAAGCCCTATAAAATCTGTAAAATCCAGGAGTTTCCGGGAGCTTCGTCTCTTGGGGCCCCATCAGGGCTTTGCCCTGGACCCACTGCCTCATAAAGTGGCGCCCCCCGTAAGCGCAATTCCTGGATCTGCCCCTGGGTGTATATAGATCTAACACGCTATCCATTGTTTTAGTGCCTGTGTTCCCACTGAGTTAGGAAACAATACAGCACCTGTGCTTTCTGACCGACCAGAATTGGTATCATAGGCATTTTGATAAAAATATAAACTATTCCCTTCATAAACCACTTATAACTCCTACTCAGGGGTAGAGAGTAGTCACTACTCGAGGTACTATAACATAAGTATTACGTGAGTAGTTTATTGAGGGAAAAGTTTATTATTTCTTATTCAAGAAACCCCCACATGAATAATCTTAAAATTATGCACTTCACCTAAATCAATATGGAAATTGCATTTACAAAGAACTCCGTTTATTACATCTAGCATGTGTACATCAATACTATCAAAAAATGAAGCAAATTTTTTTTATCGAACATAAATATCAAGATTATCGAAATAAAAAAAAAAGATTTTTCGAATACCTGTAAAATCAATGACACGATTACTGAATATACATCACAAGAAATAGGACACAAATCACAGGATCATTGAATATACTTCACAATAGATGGCCATTACGTACAATCTACAGCATTTAAAGTCGAGCAGATTGATACATTGTTTTAGTTGATGAACAAGATGAACTAAAGACATTCACGTTTACTGATAGTTTGTTATTGGTAATCCCGTGCTGCTTCCATGTGTCCTATTTATCGATAAAATCATTGACCTTTCAATTCGACATTAAACAAGGTAGATTATAAAATAGGAATTATATATGAGGAAGGAATTTCTCAGTTGTTTGCATTATGGTGATATGAAGATTATGCGAATTATCGTACGCTTTCATGTCTTATACCTCATGACCATGTAGTGAGGGTATTGTAGACTTGGTGGTTTCAGTACGCCGGGAGAAGTCTCACGGGAGTGTATCGGTCTCGTTAGGATAGGTCTAATTACAACATTTATTTACTAATCTATTAAATTTAATTAAGTAAATATAATTACTCAAGACAGCTGATGAATATGGGTTACAGATCAATAAAATGATTTACATGGAGATAATATTACAGAGCTGTAGGGGGGCTTCACGTAACACATTGTTAGACGTCTGAATGCGTATTACAACACCAGGAACTATGTAATTAGTACAAACAATAGGCTCATGCTGTGGGAGATCTGATATGTATCTTTCTAATCCATCGAATTGACATTTTTCTTCTATAAGGTCATTTCTCATATTGCTGCTGAACTTTATCCAGAGTGCAATCATGATTGCCTTTCCTTTAGACCGTCTTTCGCCATGTAGATGATATCCACCGTGACATTGTTTAGGTATGCAGGCCCGTAACCATGGTGTTGGGTTGCGAAAGAGCACTATCAAAGACAAACGTACATTACCCGAAAATGAAAACTATAAACTAAATATATATCGTATAATATTACATCCTCCTAAACAGGATATATACCGCATAATATCATAACCCCTATAAAACAGTATATATACCGCATAATATCATAACCCCCTAAACAGTATATATACCGTATAATATCATAACCCTATAAAACAGTATATATACCATATAATATCATAACCCTATAAAACAGTATATATACCATATAATATCATAACCCTATAAAACAGTATATATACCGTGTAATATCATAACCCTATAAAACAGTATATATACCGTGTAATATCATAACCCTATAAAACAGTATATATACCGTGTAATATCATAACCCTATAAAACAGTATATATACCGTATAATATCATAACCCTATAAAACAGTATATATACCGTATAATATCATAACCCTATAAAACAGTATATAGACCGTATAATATCATAACCCTATAAAACAGTATATATACCGTATAATATCATAACCCTATAAAACAGTATATATACCGTATAATATCATAACCCTATAAAACAGTATATATACCGTATAATATCATAACCCTATAAAACAGTATATATACCGTATAATATCATAACCCCTATAAAACAGTATATATACCGTATAATATCATAACCCCCTAAACAGTATATATACCGTATAATATAACCCCCTATAAACAGTATATATACCGTATAATATCATAACCCCCTAAACAGTATATATACCGTATAATATCATAACCCTCTAAACAGTATATAGACAATGTACCGTATAATATCAGCCATAAAATAAATACAACTCCATCAAAAATCAACGAACTGGAACAAATGTAACTCATCAATATACATCTGTATACAAAAAAATCTGTTCAATATCTCAAGGCATTTAGATAAAAAGTTTCGGAAAACTGGGTGTCGCGGACGGACGGACAAGGGTAAAACTATATGCCACGACCATTTTGTGGCGGGGGCATAATAGAAAAAAAATACACCAGTAAGTTTCAAAACAATTTGATACTAACTCTGCTAAGCACATTTCAACATATCTCGTAGTTGTCTTTCTTTGTTCTGTAAAACACCGTGAAAAAATTGTTTCTTGATTTAACTAATATCATGTCTAAATTCCATTACAATTCGAGATTATAATTGCTTCCTATATGGTATAGGCCATTATAAAAATAATCATTTTAGTATGAATATATTCATAACATTTTAAACACTTTTTATATGGTACATTGGAGCGGTCATCATGAATTTTATGTATATGATCTTGAAGTTTTCATACGTCGTGTTTTATGAAAGAGAATTGCAGTTACTTATCATCTGAAACATCAGTTTTCGTTGCATCAAACATAACCCAGTACTGGAGACAGCGCAGGTACCGGCAGTTGTTGTCTGAATCATTGTTATAACAAAATGAATTCTTGCTGTGATTTTAAACCGTTAGAGGACAGTACTCAATGTTTGTGGCTGAAATTGTCTAGAACGAAAGATCGCAATCTCGCTGTTTTCAGCCTGTTGAGCATCTGCACTCTGATCAACAATTGAAAAAGATACTATCAGCAATATTCTCAGTTAATAAATGCTACACATATCTGACGCGAAAGAGGGATTATTTTAATATTAGAATTTTTCTTTCCGCTTGTCTGAGTGCTTTCTTGATAAAATGCGTAGAAAAGAGGAAAATCAACTTGCTATAACATTTTTTCGTTAAAAGAAGCGTTCGGTACAATTATCAATCGCGCTTTCAAAGGCAGTTCAGGATCACAGTGAAAACATATAACTCCTTATAGGGCCATAAAATTACAAGACCGATGGACTGATCATCTAGCTACCATCCACAAAACTAATATTCCCCAAAGACAACTTTATTGTTAACACAATTAAGGAATAAGATATTCTTTGATGATTTTTTTGTGTGATAGTCTATGAATGATGTAGGGATATTCTCAGAGCATGATGTTCAGCGATAATCGCATTACCCAACAAGAAACAGCAGACGAGTACTTCTGCGACTTGCTTGTAAGATTTCATCACTAATTGATTGAATTTTTGAGTTTGTGTTGTTCTCTCTGGGGTTGTTCGGCCCTATCTGTTTTCGTCTTGGGGACAATCGACTCATTTCAGAAGAAACTCGATACCAGATAAGAACAGCGTCTCTCTGTGATGCTTACTAACCTTATGTTATTTCGTATTTGAAGGTCATCAGTTACTAATTCTACATTAATGGTTTTTATTTTCGTATTATTCATGTACTCAATTGAATATTCTTCATTTACAAGGCTTCATTGATAGACATATTAATTTGCAATAATAATGATGAGAATAATAATAATTCGGTTTGATATACAACATAAATATATAAATTTATATCAGTAAATTTGACAGTGAAATAAGCTTCACGCACCCCTTGGGTTTCTCCACTGTAAGTATGGTCACCATGCCTGTTCCTTATTATAGCAAAGCATGATATTAAATAAGTCAAGTTGGAATCTACAAAAACTTTCTGGGTATCCATGAGATAAAATAGCATCATAATAATTTATCATTATATATGCATATACTCAGTTGTAAAATTTCACAATGTTCGCCCAATCTTTGTTCACTATTATACCTCTAAACCCACTCGGATATCGGACGATAAGATTCTATCTACCCCAATAAATGTTTCCGGTAAAATATATCGGTAAGTTAACGGTCACTTAACCTTGACAATGAAATTCAGATACGAAATCAATTAATCATATGCTACAATATTTGGAGTTTCATCCCAACCGACGTTCCATCAGCGAACCCATCTGACGTCACGTGATCAAATACAAAAAACAGCGTTTCGGTTTCAATGGTAACGGATACTCCGAGTCACTTGCTTGAAGTCTTTGATGCTTCGAAGATTTCATTTACTATAGCTTCGATCTTATCTTTGGGAGGAAATATTTAACAGGACAGAATAATAACAAGAAGGAAAGGAGCATACCTGTTTATTCGCGTGAAATGATGGATAGTATTCAGCTCGTGTATGTGATTCTTACCAGTCACTGGCTCGTTCGCAGTAAGTCATATAACAAAAAGTACTTCTTGAAAAAATTAAAATGAATGTATATAAAATTTAAAATTATCATTTTAAAATTATACAGCTGTTTGACAATATATTTGCAGGAAAATATTATATGTTTGTTTTAACATCTACGCATGCACCTTTTTCTAAAGCAAAAAATAGAGGACTTTTCTTACTTTCACAGACAAGTAATGATCACGAATTTCACTCATTTATTCCCACTCCATTCTGGTTTGCATTGCTTGATTCTAACGATTTTGATTAAGTTTTGTATATATGCAGAATTACAAATAACCGATCGGTGTTTACAAATGGATTTCAATTCTAAATCGAAATAATATGTAAGCCCATTAACATCTCTTACTAATTTAATGAAAAATCTGTAATGGTATACGCACTGAAATAAATTGATATAATCCTAGAATTTAAAAAAGAAATTGGAAATTCATATAATTTAACAACCTAATCCCGGGATGAAGATGTCATACCACAAGAACATGTTATATGTACTTTTTAAGTTCAAATTGATATGAATGCGATGTGAACACCTAACCAAAGAATGAAAGCAACACATGCAGAAGTCCAATTGCAATAAAGGTATGAACACCTTTATATAAACTTTAAACGCCGCCCAGCATGTTTTACACGATGTAAAGAAATTATTTACGGCAATGAAAGATCAGATATCCCTCTTCACGAAAATAGTAATTCATCGCAGCTTCAGCGAAAATCTGGCGCGGTGACGACGTTTTGTTAAATTACATATTGCACACCGTCTATATCTGTTTCTCTTTGCCCTATGGAGGTAAATGATAATTATCATTGTGCGTAATTGAAAGTCTTGAACCTGACCATGAATATCAAACTTATAGTCTCGTATGCAGTGCAAGATGTTGTAAGGGATAATTGTGAGGAGTGGGTATCGGGGTGGAACATATCATTCCACAAAACTCAAACATCCGCACAGCGCGCTCAACAACTGTAAACATCTTAACCTCTCATTATAGCTGAAGACCAAATTTCCCCATTACTTCAATGGATTTAATTAAAGATGGTACACGTCGAAATTAGTAATTACCTTTCCGCTTTTTCTTCACCCGTGTAATTTGTTTATACATATATACTTGGCACCCCTAATTTGTAATAAACCCAATGAATCTGAGACTACACCAGTCCTCTCTGTCTCTCTCATCTTTAATGCAACAGGGATAAAAATATTTGATTTATATCCATTTTCTTCAATTTCGCTGTCTAGACGATTTGCTCCTTCGAGTGCATTTCCTCATGTCCAAACCAGAGGAAAGCGCATTGTCAACTACATCATCACTGAGGGCTTTTTATGACAAAAATATAACATTCCCGGTGGACTTCCGATCCTCTGGGTCCACTTTGTTCATTCCGACATTATTTCCGACGTTCCATCAGCTCCTCTCAGAAAAAAATAATTTAATTTCACGCAAGTGGCCAGAGATTTATAAATGGAAAACAAGTATCTCTTGCAGCAATAAAAACGCCGTCTTTTGCTCAAGCCTAAAGAACCTGCTCTTGAAATATCGCTACTAGTAATGACGAAATTGTATTTTATGAGAAAGCAAGATAGGTTTCTTAAATTTGATCAAGTCAAGTAGTGGTCGTTGTAAATTGGCAGAAATCGAGGAAAGATCACAGAAAACGATTACCGTGACTTATCTTAAGTCACACGAATTTGAATGAACTCCACGGCATGATACCAACCTTCCGGATTGTCTCTAAAATGAAATTCTTTTAATGTGGGATCAGTTTTGAGAGGGCTGTGTTAATGAGATGGTGCTTGGTAATCTTAAGCACCATGTTTTCTATTTCAAACTCTGTGTCTAAATCCGTTAAGTTAATATGTTTTCATTGTCAGGTGGCACAAACTCTCCGGAACTGCTTACACTTGGAAACTATTTCTTGATCTTATAATTCTAGGAATGTCATATACTAGTATTTGTTATAAAGATATTGTTTACGATATATTTCTTTTTAGAAATTCCTTTAAACGCATGAAAATGAATTACAGTGTATTAAGTGCTTGAAACTTGCATATCTAAGATGCTCAAACATGTGGCAAAGTTGGTACATTTATTCTTAGTTTACACAGATTGTGCTATGTACTACATGTATGTATTTAATAAATCTGATGTTATTCCAGGTGATATTGTTTACAAGTCTTTGTTTTATCGGATGCCAAAATTAAGGATGTCCACACTGCCAATGAAGACTTTACACAATACAAGTGTGGAGACATGCGCGAGATCTTGCGTCCAAGAGAGTTCCTTTGACTGTCAATCCTTTGATGTGAACAACAAACTCCAGTCGTGTAGATTACATAATCACTCCTCTGCAGACGATAGGATGTCAGTTATTGTATCAAAAAACACGGACCACTACAGAAGTAAGAATTGTCTTCACATTTCACAGACTCTTGATGTCGATTGCATCACTGAATTACTGGCACATTATCATACGGTGATTTGAGTCATTTGAAATTGTAATCACTACATAAATAAGATATTCTAGAAACTGTTTTTATTTCATTATTTTGATATGTAGAACGATCTTTAGACTAGTTAAACAAAGAATGGTGTGATATATGAAACACGATTCTAAATCAAACAAGCTGTGTGTCGCCATGTCAAAATACTGTGAAAAGTCCGCAACATGTCACAGGAAATATCCATTCAATTTAGAGAGCGTGTTGCGGGAAAAGCATGTCAATATTGGCAAACATGTTTTGGCATTTATATTACTCGTAAATGTAGAATAGTGACCTATCAAGAATCCGCGTTTGTATTTAGTCTCTACTATATAATGAAGGATCAGCTAGTATGAAGCAGTATAGAACATATCTTACACCATCTATCAGACAATGCCGGAAATATTGAAAAAAAAAGTTTAAAATACCAAAACTGAATGGATCTACACGGGTCGGGGTAGCAGAGTGGTAGAGTGTTCGCTTCGTCACCGCGAGGTCGTGAGTTCGAGCCCCGCACGTGCCATGGCCGTGTCAAAACTTAGACGTTAACATAGGTAGTGATTGCTCCTTTGCCAAAAGCTCGGCACTTAAAAGTGAGAATCAGGGGTCTTTCGGATATGACCTTAAAAACGGAGGTCCCGCTTCGTGGCAGGCGTTGGCTCGTTAAAGAACCTCCATTGCTACAGCCCTGAGCGCTAAGTTTATGTCTAAATCTGTGGTATTTCACCTACAGTTGGTGACGTCTCAATGTGAGTAAAAAATCTCTACGGGATGTAAAAACAAACGAACAAACAAACAATTAATTATCAATGGATCTACAAAAGTACAAATGCCAATATCTGCACAGGGGTATAGTTGTTTGAAATGATTTGACTTTACCATAACAAGACTAAATTAATTGCTAAATAAAGCAGCAGAAACCATACATTCTGTAAATGAGACTGATTTTGTGTTTCATGGTGTTTTAAAGCTTACTTCGAGAGATTGTTCAACCATCTTCCGAATCATATTTTGACCTTTGACCACAAACGTCAGATCTTCAACGTTAGCGTGGAACAGTGTTCCAGAAGATGTGTGCTGGAGGTGACGTTTAGGTGCCAGGGCTTTGACTACGAAGTAAAACTAGGAAATTGTTGGTTGACCGACCTTTCGCCGTCTAATTCCCATGGACTCATTCCTCAAGTTAACACGGACTATTATGAGCGACAATCCAGTAAGATTTAAGTATAAATACGATGTAACTTCAAGTTGATTTTTTTTAAATGGGGAAATTGCAGAAAAGTACGTCCCACCGCTATTATCTATCAGCGACTGAACGATGTTGATTTGAATAATATTGCTTTTTCAGCTGGTCCTCTTGAATACTTTTTAAACTTTGGATTTGGAAATCTGCAGCAGATAGAAGGGGAACAAATCTACCACAAGAGAGTTATAGGCGTTTCTCTAGTGGCCTGTGCTCATTTATGTCTAGCAGAAAGCTCGTTTAAATGCACGAGTTTTGATTACATTTACGATGACAAGTCTTGTTATATGAGCATGTACATCGCAGCCAACGTTTACGGTTTAGTGACGTCACGAGCAGACGACAAGAATGTTGTGCACTACGAATTCAAAGGTAAATAATTGATTGCATTCAGACACACACACGTGAACATATAGATTGTTGAAGGAATAACTGTCTAGTTTATGGTATATATATAAGTTGATTCTTATATTGGAGCGCGTCATCATTTACAGTGAATGACTTGTTCTAGAAATTTTGAAGTGATTCAACGTTAATGGCATACTTACCCCCCATTTCCTCCCCATCATTGCAAACCACGGGGAATGAAGCAATAACCCGTGGTTGCGACGATGCCTTTCTCCCTACATTTTTTATATCATGCGCAACAATGTGATATATTACTGGTAAATGCACTACACCGTTTGACGTCACAATTTATTCGCGTCACGTTGGGATACCGGTACATACACGGTCACAATATTTGAAGTAAAAAGGATTTATGGTAGAGTTGGCATCGACAAATTTGAATATATACGTGGACATATATTTTCTTACTAACTGATACTGCAAATGAAAAAATATGAAGGAAGCCATTGGAAAATACTAGTTTGCCATTTGCTGGCTTGTTTCTTTAAGAACGGATCGTTTTACAATTGTGCTTTTGAGACTTAAGTCGTTACATTTCATCAATCGTATTGACTCAGTAACGCCTAGACCGTTTTCAATTAGATATTTCAAGTGTTTGCAAACAAGTTTGGAGCGGTGTACATTGATTGGGATTGGTCAAAGATAATGAATTTAATCCATCATTAATCTTCCCGTCAAGAATTTTGCAGAAAGGTCGAATAATGGCTGTGAAAAATGCTAAATTTGCCACATTTTGTATGGGAACCTTTACTCTGTCCGAATACAGGGGTCAAAATGGTCAGTAAGATAAACATTAATATTGTTGCATTTGACTGATATTAAGATTTTTTATGCATTGTAAGCATTACCACTGGAAACCTAAAGAAACTACCTTTTCTCGTTATAATGAACGCTTTTCTGAATTCATTGACGCAGCAAAGAAAGTATCGCTGTAGTACTGATAATGAACATTTCGTACTCCTTCTACGATTTGTGGGCAGTGTTAATTAATCGCTGTATCTATCGCTGTTATACGTCTACTTTCAGACAGTTATCTCCGGCGTTTTTATCCCTCTCCATATTCTGCAGTACTAGGACACAATGACAAAATCGTTGTTGGAGTAACACCGAGTGCATGTGCCAGGAAATGTTTGGAAGAGACTGATTTCATCTGCAGATCGTTTGATTACCAGGTTATACATAAGTACAGTGGATATTATAATATATGCTATGAAAAAATTGTGAAATAGTTTGTACAGGTTTTATTGATCTCGAAACGAACATGTGTCATACTCTCCTCCCCTGGATTCATCCATATTCTCAACCATATTCTCGACAATATAGTCGGTTAAAGAGCTCTTAGCTCATGTTTATTGTTTACCTGTATATAGTTCCGACTTTAAATAAAAATTACTTACTTACTTACTATTCTCACGTTCTTACCTTTAACATGGATCTTTATATTTACATTGAATTTCCCTGTATATTTTCGTGAAGTTGTGTATTTATAATTGATTCCCATTGAGAAAACACACTTTGATGTCGGTTTTGGAGTTCTTGTTTTTATCTCGGATAAATATACCGTGACAATGAAGTAAAATAAAAGTAGGCCTTGTTTATGAATAGCGTTCTTGATATTTTGAATCCTCAAGACTTTTAAAAATAAATTCAGATGATAAACATGTGTAAGCAATAGAGGATATTAATGACGATGATATACAAAATTTTGCATTGTCAGATTTTTTTGGTTTATTCTTACCGTCTGTATTCAGGTTCACGAAGGTACATGTTTACTAAGCACCAAAACCGGAAGTGATGTTGGCGGATTAATATTACAAGGAACATCTCAAGTGCATCATTTTGAAATGAAACCGCATCTGGGTGAGGAGCGGCGAATATATATAATAATAATAGATATGAAACTCTTTCAAAGACATTACTCATTATAATCTGATTCAACACTCACTACAAACCAGACTTCTCCCACTTGCTTTCTCTCCCCATATTTTACATGTAACAAGATGATCTTGTCATCAGTTAATAATTTTAAATGAATGACAACAATTATTAAAGAATGCGTATATTTTGAAATGGTGTACAATATGCAACAGTATACCACATAGAGATTAGAAAAAAATCATTATATATACATGTATATAGAACACAATTTTCTATTATATGATATTACTCTCTGTTTGAAATTTGTATGGCCTCTGCAAGATGTTTGTATCACAACTATGAAGCATTGAGAACATGTAACATTGACATTTAGACTGTGGTGGACACTTGGAAACCGAATCAGGTGATTTTGCCTCTCCTAATTGGCCGAGGAATTACGAACATAATCTCAATTGTTCGTGGGTCATAACGGTTCCAAAATTCAAGGTAAGATATTCTTAAACAAGGTCCTCGACACCCAGTTCTCCATCGCGATACTATTTCAAATAAATTTGTTTTATTTACAGATTATTAGAATATCCTTTACCCACCTTATACTATCCACAGAATCTACTGAAAGTTGTAATCAGACCTCGGATAGACTTCTTATTGTGGATGAAGACCGAAAGAATTGTTTAGGAAACAATATTCGCGAATTTGTCAGCCAATCAAATAACATCACAGTTATATTATTCACGAATGAGTTTGGAGATGCGCCCGGATTTCATTTGCAATACAAAACAGGTAATTAGCATCACCTGCAGCAGAGCAGTACTTCTTGCAAGAAAAATTAGTGTTATAGTTTTCCAGCAATATTTGTCAAATGGAGTGGGGTACAACATACACTCGTACATCATCGCTTACTCATGACTGCAGATCTGTGCAAATCCCCAGTCAAAAGAGAGGATGGTAATTCAAATTCACAATCATTTGTATTATATGCCCTAATTTCTAGAATATTACAAATACTGCGTATTTACAGATTGGGCGTGCGGGGGACATTACTCAACCCCTTACGGAGAGATGGCCTCCCCTGGTTGGCCCTCAGAATATCCACCATCACAGAATTGCACATGGGATATCAAAGCGCCCCCTGGTGTCCGAATTTTCCTTACGTTTGTAAAAGTTGATTTGGAAGAACATATCAAGAGACCTTGTCACTCGTCTTATGACGTCATCGAAATTTCTGAAGACGTTGCGAATACATCCACGTTTTTATGTGGAAGATATAACCATTTCACTTACAACTCTAGCAGAAGTAGACTTTACATAAAGTTTTCGTCAGACAACAGAGTTGAAAAATCTGGGTTCCATGCGTACTACACATTTGTTTACGACGACAAGTCAAAATTGCATTTGACGCCTTTTAAAGAAAATTTAACGTCTACAGAAAGCTACGATTTATTTAACATTACGTCTTTATTAGAATTTCAAGAGACCATTGAACCAGAAAATGAAAATTATTCTAATAATGAAAACTTAGAAAGTGGTACGAACATACACTACATCGATTATCGGCTCCAACCAACAGCGGGTACACCGATAGACCGATCGAGTGAGTAGCCATACTTTTCATTGTTATTGTATACATTGTAATATGTGAAAGGCTGTAGACCCAATTCTAAACCCGAAATCTTATATTTTTCAGACTTGACATTACAGACAGAACGATTTCCAATGTTCAAAATAGAGAACGAATTGCGTTTTGTGATCGCAATCTTGGCGACTTGTTTCTCTTTGGTGCTTACTGTGTTGTTCGGTGTGATATTCATCACCTGTAGGCATTACAGGTGAGTATTTTTAGCATCAGGAACTAAGGCAATCTTGCTTAAGGATGTACTCTACACCGTCATAATGGCTGACTTGCATTTAAAACATGGAGGAAAATATACATACCAGCAATATTTGTCTATTCATTAGAATTTTTTTCGCCTAGCTGAGTAGCTAAGTAGATTAGCACGTCGACTGCTAAACTGTAGACTGTGTGTTCGAGTCCAGCGGGTGGTTTTAAATTTTTCTCAGATTGCTTTCAACTAAAACTGCATTTTTTGTTTTTACTAAATACAGTAAATTTGAAAGATTTCTATTTCAAAATATTGTTGTGCATATCCTCCACTTTTCACCCATATCAAATTTCTCTGGTGTAGCATACATCCTTAACTAAATCCGGTCTATTTTTATTCTTTTAAAGTGTTCATGATATTGTCACATTTTACTAAATATATTGCAGGCGTTCGCATCTTAAAGGACACCAGGGCCCAGTGTACCTTTTCAATGATGATGACAGTTCATTATATGAAAAAGATAAGTCAGTATCTGTTGTATTTATTTCGTGTAACTCAAATAACTTTAGAAATACCTTTAAATTAATGTACAGTTAAGTAAACGAAAACAGAAATGTCAACTCTGGTCATAACATTTGAATGAATGATAATAAGGCTTTCATATTTCACATATGTATTCCTTGTGGCAAGACCTTTCTTTTTGGTACCAAACGTTTTGACCTTTGGTTTTGGGCTGTGACCTACGTTTGAAAAACTTTAACGTTGACCATAACTTTTGAAAGGTAAATAATAGGCCTTTCATATTTCACATGCGCTTTCCTTTTGACAAGCCTGTTCTTTGGGTAGAAAAAGTTTTGATCTCATGACCTTGGGGTTTGGCCTACTTTTGAAAAACGATAACCTTGGTTATGATTTTTGAACGGTTAGTACTAGGGCTTTCATTTTTCACAAAAGTATTCCTTGAGACAAGACCTTTCTTTGGGTACCAAGGTTTTTGACCTCGTGACTTTGACCTTTGGGTTTAACTTTCTTTTGAAATGTTTTAACTTTGGCCATTATTAACTTTTCTACCATACGGTAGCATCAACCAGTTTCACAAACACATTTTGTTTGATCTAGTTGTTCAACCTACATGCACATTATCTTGTTAACAAAAATAGAAAGAGAACATGTTATCAAACCTTAAAAGAGTTATTAAATATAAACTGACTAATCTTTTGTTAAAAGAAAGACAGAAATATTCGACCCCAATCGTCCAAATTTGCCCAAGTCCAATTTCGGCAAATGTGACCTAAATACCTTGATATGGAATAAAGCTGTTGGTTTTTAATTTCGCCGCACATGATAATTTTTGCATTAAGTTAAAAACTATGATGAAGATTGAAATTGCAAGTTAAAAGGACAGCCAGATGAAATAAAAAAAATATGTGACCCCTGACCATCTCTAGTTGTTAGTATATCTATCATTTAAACAATAAAATGCTTTTTTGTTATTGTTTTATCAGGTGATGAAGGTACATGTAGCAAGCATTGCAGAATATATTTTTTTCTGCAATGATTGTACCTTCATCACACAATAAAACATTTAATGTTTATATTTATATTTTTAATGTATGTTTTAGAAATATACACTAGATTTAAAGGGACTGGTTCACAGTTTTTTGATAAAAATATTTTTCATTTTTGATGGTACATGTAAAGATTAAAAATATAACTCATTTAATGTTGACAGCCAAAATGTTGACCTTCTGAGTGCAAGAATAAAAGCAGCATTTTAGCCTTAAATCTGTGTTATGTAAACAAAGACTTGAGGTTTTTTTTACAAGTGAAATATTGATTTTGTAATATAAAGCATCTTAATTTTGCATTGTCACAAATTTTAACTTTTATATGACACATTTACCCCAAAAATGCTTGAAATGTGAAAGATATAATAAACTTAGATCGATATCCATTTCTTTTGAAAATTTCGTAAACAATAACATATCACAATCTTTGTTTACAAAACAAATGATAAACTTTCTAAAATTAGCTTCTATGATGATGTATAACCTTAATTTTTATGTGAAATCTTTTAAACACATTAGACAGTAGATTTTGATCATTAAAAGTGAAAAAAGAAAATTTGGGGGGAAATCGTGAATCAGTCCCTTTAAGTACTAAATTATGATATAGTTGACCCATTCGTTACGTTAAACGGAACAGCCAATGCAACATTTGACCTTGATGATGCTCCATATTTGGTAATGATTACGCAGAGAGGTGGTACTAAAACCCGGATTGAACTAGTTTTTATCCAAAGAATGTGTGTCCAATAATATTATCTTCTTTGCAGTACAATGAACGGCGAGACAGAGAAAAGGAGAGACACTGACATTGAAAATCAAGCAAGGTGTGTTTATGGTATTTCTGGTCATATATACAGATTCATGTGCATGATTATATTTAATGCTAAACCATATAAAAAGCACCAAGTACAATTCAAAAACTTCGTACAATAACTTCAAATTAAATCAACACGCTGTTACCAGTAGCATTGTATCATAATTTTTGTTGATCTGTACAGAAAATTGTCTATGAAAGCAACTTGGTAATTGACATTGATGTGATTTCAGTCTCGCAGACGTCTCTTTTATTAATCCCACGTACGACGGAAGCAGCCGACAATTGCTACTCCCAAGTTGCACCAGTATACCGTCTGCTGTAAATAGCTGAGCGGGAATCATTTGGATTTCAGAAGACTTCTGATAAATATGTCGATTAATTCGGAATACCGGTGGGAAATCTAGAATTTTGCCCTAATAAAGACAGACGCGCACAGAATTTATGGTTAGGAGCTGTATAGTGTCCACTGCAGAGGGTCAATAAAACTATTGCTGGCGGATGACTTCACTGGCCGTAAACGTCATCAATAGCTAATGTAAAGAGTCGGTGAATTTTACCATATCAATATAGTCTCAGGAAACGTAGCAGTAAATATAATATATCTGAAAGACAAAGTTGTCATAGAACAACTGCTGTTTCAACATATCGACCACCCACAGTTGTGAATCGCTCAATATTGTGAGGAATCATCATGAATATGTACATATACTTTGTAGCTATTAACGATATTTTGGAATTAAAAAAACCCAGTGTATTCAGTTTTGTACTTGTTATTTCTTTCTAGGCGAAATGCAACAAGCAGTCTTCAAAAATTCTTTGGAACATATTTTTGTGGTTTTTCTACGTCTCTATGATAATGGATAATGATTGTTAATTGAAGAAAGAACCCGATGACTTGACTCGGCCGAAAATACGCAAGGATATCGACAGATTGTTTAGAGAGTCGGGTTAACATTCTGTATAACGAAACAATAAAGAAACATTTCTGATGATAGAACCTTAACACATTTGCTGCATGAAAATTGTGCTATGTTGCGGGTATACTGCGATACTACAGATATTCCATATTGTGTGCTTATTTTACATCCCCTCGAGAATTGTTCATTTAGATTGAGACGTCATTAGCTGCACGTGAAGTGCCACAAAACTATAGACATGCATAACAGTCTGGACCTTCGCAGTGAGGGTTCTTTATCGCAACACGTTCTGCTTTAACTGAAAGCCACTAGTCTTGGGTCTGACGCGGTCAGGGTACAGTCGGTGCTCGAACCCACAACCTCCTGGTCACGAATCGAGCGCTCCTACCACAGAGCCACCACTGTACCACAGAGCCACCACTGTACCACAGAGTCATTACTGTACCACAGAGCCACCACTGTACCACAGAGTCACCACTGTACCACCGAGCCACCACTGTACCACAGTCATTACTGTACCACAGAACCACCACTGTACCATAGAGCCACCACTGTACCACAGAGCCACCACTGTACCACAGAGTCATTACTGTACCACAGAGTCATCACTGTACCACAGAGCCACCACTGTACCACAGAGCCACCACTGTACCAAAACAAATTATATGTATTTGAAGTTAACTACATAATTTGTCATGCAATGTTTCGTCGAGTCGTAAGGATCTTGGAAACATTTGCAGTGTAGTAGTTCCTGATGTCTTGTACACGAACTACGTCTTTTAACTGGTCGGGTTAGCCATGGGTAGGGATGTGTATAGCATACCAATAATCGTATCATATCAGAAACTTTCTTAATTACGGTACAAAGCTGGGAAAAACATGCCCGAGAAAAAGAATGCGGGAGCTGGGTATTATCTGAGCTATTTGAAATACATGTTTATAACGTCTACAGACCTTGTTCTGAGAGAGATTCTAAAACGGACCTCGAGTTTATTCGATCTCTATCTAATTACCAGAGTGTTTCTTTCATATCTATTGAAATTCATTACATAATCATATCTTTAATAATTGAATCATATCGAGTTGATTTTACAAAGTTACTGTGTAGTGAACCACGTGTTGTTATTAGTATACAGAGGTCATAAGTCATTTACAGAAACAAGTGCCAGTGAGTGAACCCCCTTGCTCTTCTTATTTCTAATAATGATTAATCAATTTATGATTTTACAATTTTTGCAAGAAGTACACCCCGGGATGACAGTGTATAAACCATAAAAGCAACTCCCTGTTAATGAAATAAAAGAAAACACGCATACACATATATACTCGGGTTCTGCGACGTGCAAATCGGAGTTGAAGCAAGTCTAACAAATGATCGGCATCATCACGTGACATAGATCCGAGTAATGTTTGCTGTACCACATTTCGAAGCCATGTATCGTTTTAGCGACAGAATTGTAGCTCTGAGAAAGTATTGAGATAGATCTGTCCCATTTTTTTCCCAGAGAACTACAACTCTGCCGCTAGAACTTACAGTTTCTCCACTAATTATTTTCATGTTAGCTTCACTTGCTTATTATGTCACTTCAACATTTTATAGATTAATTCAGCTTGAATTCTTAAATGCACATAGCTATATATTCGCATCCCAAAAGACCTGAAACGTGAAGAAAAACCTATAAAAAGCAGATACAAAATCTTTTTAATGTTAAGAATGATATACTTTCTATCGCTTTCATTCAACAGGCAGATTTATTAATCACACCTACATTTCTAAAATCTGCTTTTAAAAGTATCATATATATTAATATATATCATTCATTTAAATGTGCTTATCATGATTATGTACGTAAAACTTCCATATTGCATTAGTGTATTTACATGCTAGAACAATATTTCAAAAATTTATAATATTTGAAAACTTCACTTGTGTTCTTGTATAAAAGATAGTATTAATGCTTTTTTATAAAGTGCAGGCCCGTAAATTAACCTTCAATTTGGAGGAGGCAGGAAATTAGGCGGGGGTCTGGGGGCCGCCCAGGCCCCCAGACGCTGAGCACATTTTGTGCACACTGAACACGTTTCGTGCAAAATCCTTGATTCTAGGGCCTTCTAAGATGTTACTTGACTAACTCATTCTAAAAGAAAGATTTGGAATGCTTTTTAAGGGAGGTATCATGTTCTTAGTTATTGGAAACAACATAAATTCTAATGAACTTTAAATTTTAATTTTTTTTGGCTCAAAAGTTGGAGGAGGCAGCTGCCTCCTCCGCCTCCATGTAATTTACGGCCCTGAAGTGAGTATTTAGAATTGTTTATCAAATAAAATATTTAGTATTACAATATTCCCGTGTGTTCTTTGGAAATAGTTTAGAAGGCTTAGCGGCCAATTTGATGCTTTATATCAAAATTATCTTGTATATATTATCTTGTATATAATTGTAGTGAATAATATCTGTAACGATACTATATCTTTTAGGGACAGAACTATTCAATGCTGAAACATGAATAGCTAATTCTGTAAGATACAACCAATCACACTATTTAATTCAAATTTCTCAGACTTACAGGAATGGTACTTTGAATAAAGTCCTTATTACTATCTTTTTCGGGGTTAAGGTGGGGTCAAGGACACTGGAAGAGTTTCTGGACAACTATTTGCCAAACTTCCAGAGATGGTACTTTAAATACAACCTATAGTTGCTTTTACTTTTCCAAAATTAAATATCAATTTGAAAGGGAGATACTGTTTTAGCGATTTTTGTTATTTACGATTTTTTTTAATTATCATTTTTTTTAAAGCACTTATTTATTTCTATATTTCATTCAATGTTTATTCAGTTTCATCGTTTTATTTATTTTATTCACAAAGATTGGGCAGCAAGCACAGCCTATTTTTAGGCCTCTCCCTCCCTCATTTGAAGCCAACACCCATTTCCCTATACATGTATATCAATTATCATCTGAAAGATTGGATAACCCAAATAAGATGAATTAACACTCCCCCCCCCCCCTTAAAAAAACATGCACTTGATCCCTTTCATTTAATCACATTACAATGTAAATTAACTAGAAATACATAGGAAAAATTTACGGATATATTAGGTGCAATTTTTTTTTAATTTCAATGAATTTAGAAATAGATTAGTGTATAGATTTTGGCGAAAATGCAAAAGCTGGGGTTGTTATATAGGAAAATTCCGTGATAGATACATACGTTTTAACAATGGTAAAGCATGTGCAAATTGTTTTACCGATTTCTATATCATACGTTTCTAAGTATTTTTTGTTCTTGATGAAGGAATTTAAGAACCTTTTCTTTGTCGGAAGCCGTACATCATTCTACTGTAACTTTTAATGACTACATATACATGCCATGGGTCTTTCAGACAATGTATATAAATAATAAATGTGAATATGCTACTAACCAGCAGCCAGTAAGAAAATTCATCAAAGTACTGAGAGTACTCAGATTGAATACTAAAAGTTGGCAAACAATCGATCAATATTGATCATTTTTCAAACAATTAATAAACATATTCTCAGTTATCAAGTTTGATAGTTGAAGACAATAGAGCTCACGTGAAAGTTCCTAATGTTACATCACGTAGGGTAATAATGAAGGTTAATAACAATTTAATCTTTGAGAGTCAACGAAAGGAGCATTGAGGAAGTACGGGACTCCTTGGACTATCATTTCCTGCCCTCAGTTTGCAGCTCTAGGGGTACCACGTGGAGGTCCCCGAGGATGAGGCCACATTTTAAATCTTTCTAATGATTGAATATGGGGTGATCGAATGAAACAAAACTGCTAAAGGGATAGAGAGCACTGTAGTCAAACATATAGAACCCTACAGAGGGGTCAAATAGGCTTTAAAGGGCAATTGAGCTTACCTGAAAGTTCCTAATTTTACATCACACAGGGTCATAATAAAGGCAAATAACAGCTTACAGTGTATCTTTGAAGAGTCCATGAAAGGAGTATGCAGGAAAGATAGTGGATCCCGAGGACTATCACTTTCCACTTCAGTTTGGAGCTGTACATAGGGATACTACCTGGGGGCTCCCGAGCGTAAACAACTTTTCAGAACTATCTAATGATTAAATATGGGGGTGATCTAATGAAAACCAACTAATAAAGGGATATAGAACAACATAGTCAACAACTAGGGGTCACATAGGCCTCCATGTCACACATTTCCAATAAATGAACATATATGGTACATGCAAGTTCTTGTATGATACACTGTATTTCTTTAAACGAATCTTATTACAACAAACTTCATAATTTGTGTTATCGAGTGGTACGCTAAAATAAGTACAACCCGGAAATACAGATGGGAAATTCCATCCCGGGGCATTTCCCCCAGAAGGAAACTTTACTCTCACTTCGTTCATTGGGGAACAAATATACTGGGGTGACTCCCACCCCCCCCCCCACCCCACCCCCACGGGGGGCATGTTTTTCCCCAGGGGGGTCTATTCTACAACACCGGGTCGAAAACACGACCATTCACTAGCTCGCGGCCTCGTGAATTATTCTCTGAAAGCGAGTTTCCACATATCTTTAGAAGATTTTAAAAGTTACAATTCTCCTTTAAATTTTATCTAACTTCCAGTCTTCTTTAAAGATCTGGGTCCATATTGGTTTACAATACGAGTAATCATAATTTCCTTGTTAACTAGTTTTTTGTACATTTGTAAATTTCAAATGCACTTGCAAGGCTACCCTCTTACACCCAACTAGTTTTCAAGGTTGAATATAAAAGGATTTGCATGTCACTTACTGAAATGCTATTTTACAAGTGACAATGTTGAGCAGGAATTCCCGGATGGCTCAGCTTTTTGGTCAATGAATACACAAACAAGAGCCCCACAGGCCTTATCGGTCACCTGAATACTAGTGAAAAAGTATCACTACTTCCATGGGCTATAAAATCTTGGAAAAAATTTCCTGTTCTGAATATCTAAGCTAAATTCTAATGTTCAGCAACAGTATAAAACAAGATGTGTTCTTAAAACTTCACTGCCTTCAAAAGTACATACACTGATGAAAGGCTTTAAATAATAGGTGTATTAATATTAAAACATCAAAAGGTATGACTAATTTGACTAATCCTTTTCTGTTATTCCTAAGTATGCATTTAGATTTTATACATTATCAGCAAACTTACACATAAATACAATATATACCAAGTGTTGCCCCACCCTGGGGTCAGGACCCTTACTCCGGGGATCATCAAATTTACAATTTTGGTAAAAAAAACTACTTGCTCTATCCATTTAGTTTCAATTTAGTATCAACAGCACTATAAAGATGTTATTTAAGTGTTTTACACATAAACACTATATACCAAGTTTGGCCCTGCCCTGGGGTGAGAACCCCTACTCCAGGGATCATGAAATTTACAATTTTGGTAGAGGCCTTCCTGCTCTCCTTCACCATGCATTTAGTTTTTCTTACACGTGTACGGTTCTTGAGAAGATTTTTGAAAATTGGTAAATTTTTGGCAGTTCTTGCCCCACCCCTAAGACCCCAGGGGTACAGGAAACCTGAAATTTACAATTTATGTCCCCCTTGTTCAAAGATGCTTCATACCAAATATGAAAAAAAATTGGAAAGACAGTTATCAAGAAGTTAAAAATGTCTATTGTTCACATATTTAATAACTGACCATTTGGCCCCACCCTGATACCAAAACCCCTAACCCTGAGATCATCAAATTTACAATTTTGGTAAATGATTACCTGCTCTTTCTAAATATCTATTCAGTTTCAATATAGGATCAACAGCACGAAAGATGTTATTTATATGTTTTACACATAAACACTATATAACAAGTTTGGCCCCACCCTGGGGTCAGAACCCCTACCCCGGGGATCATGAAATTTACAATTTTGGTAGAGGCCTTCCTGCTCTCCATCACCATGCATTTAGGTTTTCTTACACATGTGCTGTTCTTGAGAAGAAGATTTTTGAAAATTTGTCAATTTTGGACAGTTTTTGCCCCACCCCTAAGGCCCCAGGGGTGCTGGAGACCTAGAATTTACAATTGATGTTCCCCTTGTCCAAAAGATACTTCATACGAAATATGAAAAGAATCGGACTGGTAGTTATCAAGAAGAAGTTAAAAATGTTCAATTGTTAACGCACGACGGATGACAACCGATTGCAATAGGTCACCCGAGTTTAGAGAGTTTAACAATATCGCAGTGTCAATCATAATTACATGAAATTTATCTATTTCAGAGAAGATTTTGGAGTTTTTCACATTGAATGTGAATATACAGAATGCTAGAATAAGATTGGATTCAAGGGGGAAACTTGCCATAGCTATATATTTTAGCATTAAACCTCTAAAAACAATCCCACAAACATCTATTACTCATCAATTTTTAAGTATCCAATACTCAAATAATTAGGATTGTCTGGGGATGGTACTTTTTTGAATCTGAGTAGGCTCCTTTTGTTTACATTTCATACATTAGTTTCAACAAAACAAGACAAGATAGGCATGTAAATTTGGTATTTAATTGCTATTTTGTAAAATTAACAACCATAAACATTTAAAAGCATAAGTAAGGAAACTATAGTATACTATTAATAATTCTAAAATCTGCAGTTTCATCTAAGTTTTGTTTGACAATTGATTTTTTTTTAATGTTACAGGATTACAAACAGGAACAGTGGTAAGCTATTTTTCACACTATGTGCTATCTGAGGAGAGCAAGAGAACGTCATTTAATGACAATAATAAGTATCATTTCTTTAAACAACCATCTGTTAAAAAGTCATGTTTGGTCTCCAACCACGTTAAAAACAAACTTTAATAGTATCTAATGACAATAATGAATACCATTTCTTTAAACAACCATCTGTAAAAAAAAAAAAATGTTTTAGAAAATCATGTTTGGTCTCCAACCATGTTAAAACCAAACTTTAATAGTTTTGTTCTTACCATTTTAAAACGTCTGTAATTAAAATGTTTATGAGATTTCCCATATATCTATTAATTATCATACATGATAGAAATACTACTTCATGATGTTATCAGAGTGTAATTAAGCCAATCCTGAGTGAGTACTAATGCCACAGTGTAGTACAGTATTATTTCAGATGACATTATCATGCTCAGTGCCTTTCGTACTGCAGACAAACATTCACTCAAACATCAAAGTGCCCTACCATAAGCTCCTCCTAATTTACGTAAAAAAATAAATGACCTGTCCAAAATTGGCAATAATAATTTTAAAAAAAAATCATTTACAAGAACAGATGAAATCAAATTTGTTCATACACATAGTAGTTAAGTAAGAGTAGACGTGTTCATCATTTCATAAATAATAAACTATATGATGAATTAAAACAAACTTATAAAATACAAACTTATAAACAACTTTAAACAAAATTAATCATATAAGATTTTCTCCAAAATACTCCATCAGGCAAATTCAACAAAGTATGCCATCAACAAAATGTCCATGGGCATTTTTAACTGTCAACCAAGTATCACAAAAAGCAGAACATAAATTAGAGGTGTTGAATCTTTAAAACTCCCGAGAAATGCATGTACCGATGGCAAAAAAGGATGATTAATTCTCCTGATTTTGGTCATAAGTAAACTTTACGTCAAGCATGAAACGCTAATTTACTAAGCTGTGGTCCTGACATTTTTTTCAGTTTAAACTATAATTATTTTATTTGTAAATATCATTAGACAGTGCATTCAAGAAATATCGCGGAAACATTTCAAAATTTATTTCTTATATATTGTCCTTGACCTTGTTTCAGGGTCATGACACGTTATACAGTTATAAGCAAATTTGTGCAAAGTATGCGACAGATGTTTAGAAATAAAGAGTATTTCAAAAGATATCATCATGCATTTTCAGTTTATGAGCCACAGAGTCCCACTCTGGAACTTTGAGGTTATGAATTTCACCATTTTGATATAGACCTCCATGCTCATTATCCATTCACCCAGTTTGAGTGCTAGATATTCAGAGTCATTTTGACAATAAGATCTCCTCTGAAATAGCCTTCATGCTCATCATCACTACACACACAGTCTTTTGTTAGGGAGAAAAGATTTTTACAGATATAAATATTGTAGCCCCCGCCTGGAACATGACCCTTGAATTTCACAAATTTGACAGAGGCCTCTATGCTCGATATAACTATACATCTAGTTTGTTTCTTAAATGTTCTGGAGTACCGTAGAAAAGATTTTTTAAAATGCAATGTATTTACATTGTATTATCCATATAGCCTGACCCTGGGACCACACATTTCACAAGTTTATATTATGGACCCAGTTTTTATGGCAGGTTCTCAGTTTTTAAGGCAGGTTCTCAGGAGGAGAGTAGACTTTTAAAGATGGTACCATTTCTTCAGGTTTCAGTCCTATAATTTTTGTTCACCTAACCCAAAGTAATTTCAATGGAAATTGTCCATGCTGTTTCTGAGAAGTTAAAAATGATAATGATGCAGGCACAGATACAACCTAAAAAATGTATTGTACTCAACCAAAATAAAAGACAATCCTTCCAGTGGTAAAAATATTGCTTAGTTTAAAATGCATGTACAAAAGTATACATTATCTAAAGGGGCATTAGCTGTCATTTTGTCACCAAAAATTGAATTCAAGGAAAATATGCTCTATATTATATATTTCAGTAATAACACCATTATTTAAAACACTTTTAAATCTCAAAGCAGGCACATAAATATGTAATTCTGGTGAATAGATAATAGAATTGACTTGCTAGACTTAATTAAATAATTATTGGCTTGCAAGACAATTATTCTTTCCTCTATATTTCTTTACACTAAAAGCTGTTATCTAATGTACTTTTATCAGGTTTTTCTTGTTTTTGTACAAAATAAATGTTTTATTAGTCATTTATATATATTCCCATGCCATTGAGAGAGTTTGAGAAGAAAAAAAAGGTTGCCATCACTTTCACAGCCAATGCCCCTTTAATGTGAAGTAAATGATGTAAATGTCACATGTAAAAGTAAAACTGACTGCAAACCAATCAAATAACACCAATCCATCAATAACATTCTACATATCATCTACATATCATAAACAATCACTGGGCTTAATTTTATTGTTAAGATTTACTGCTCATTATGATAATTACTTATCGATTTATCCATCCACCAATTTGTTATCCACTAGCAGACCACTACACAAGATAAAACAATCAATAAAAGAAATCGTTCTCATCATTACTCTGTATAAATTGCCATTTAAGAGTTGAAATAAAAAAAAATTGAAATGAAAATGTGTTCTCAACATTAATTATCATTACACTGGCTGTTAAGAAACAATGAAATGGGTAAATTATGACTATCATGCTCATTGCACATTGGTACCTGAATGGAAATTACAAGTACTGGTATTATGTAAGTAAACCTATAAAAATATATATACAATAAACGAAAAATGTATTCAGGCTGACACATAATCATAATTAGTGTAAAAGAGTTAATGTTTCTCCTACATTCAATGAATGATGCATCCTGGATTACTGAGTGGTCAACAAACTGGAGGTACATAACTGTCCCCCGAGCTGGTGATCGTGATTCCCAATGGTAATATTTTGATTACACCTTAAAGCTTACTTTCTCATACACATGCACATCTTACTACAGTGGAAATCTGTTACATAGAGGAAAGAAATTTGTTATTTGGAAATAAAGTTATCTAGGTCTAATCAGGGGTGTACAGAAATTTAACCCGGGTTGTGTCTATATTCACCCTTCAGGTTTTGGATGAATATTGAAATCCACCAATCATTAGAGCCAGATAACTGACAGTCAGCCCCCTCAACCCTGTATTCCAACAACATTAGGTTACCATTATGTGTTGGTCTGTACCATAAATTGGATTCCTATAAAATAAATGACAACAATTAATTGCATACTATGCTATTCCTTTGACACAATGGAACCACTAGTCTTCTTAAATCAGTCAACAATGACAGGGTGTTAAACACCCATTATATTACACTATATATAACAATGGATAAACATGATGTTTTAATATTCATACATAACAGGGACTTGCTGCTACTGAACCTCTGTGAACACAATACATTATGCCTTAGCCTGTATTACACATCTACCACATTAGAAAACAATATTTTACTCATTAAAATACCAAATATTTAGTCACAAATGTATACAAAATCTAAGAGGAGATTAATAAAAAAACCAAACCAAAATTCACTTGAAGGGATGTCAGCTCAAAAGAACTTTTGTTTCAATAGCTTGTACCGGTTCTCCTGTTGGTTTTTTTAATATATTGATCTACATATGTACACATTCCATATTCCGTTGCTAGTGAGCAAAACCCCATTTTATGGGGAACCAATACAATATCAAAAATGTATGTACAATTACACATACATGTACAATAAAATTTGTATATATTGAGATACAGCAATGGGCAAGAAAGAGATAGATATATGTGTATACAAAGACAAACAATTATACATAAAAAGAAAGGTATAAACTTTTGATTTTGCTATATTTCATGTGACAATGTTAATACTAATTAGACAACATTAAACACAATTTTTTTTTTTACTGTAAATGTGTTTAAAAACATTTAATTTTTTTAACCAATCAGCAGACAGTTTCAGCTTTGCTGCTGCTGCTTGATGACTGGCGCCTCATTTCTGTGCTATGCCTGCTTCCTACACTGCTGCTGCCTATGTCACTGCCAGATCTATTGTGGATTATGCTGTTGCTACCAGTGTTACTAGAAATATCACTGCCCGAGCGAGTATGTGCAACATTTACATAGGAGGAAGATCTTTCTCGCTTCCGTAGTGGGGGTGACACTGCATTGACAAGATCTCTACGATTTGCTGCAGGTGATTTTGTAAATCGATTGCCAGAGGGTGGAAGATCTTTCTTGGATACAGCAGGTGATTTAGATGCACTGCTATGTCTACTTCCAGATGGAGGCAGATCCCTGTTGGATACAGCTGATACTTTAGAGTAACTGTTGTGTCTACTGCTGGGTGGGGTATTCTCTGTACTATCTGTGCCTTTGTTCTTGGGTTTTCTAAATGAGCGGGACCTCTCTGTGAAGTAGACTTCTTTTCCCCCTATGCTTATGAGTGGGATGCTGGTCTGTCTCGTTAGTGTTCCAACAGGACTGCTGGGATTACTACTGCTCCCAACACTTCTCCTATCCTTCACATCTCGAGATTTTCTGAACAAGTTCAACAATGATTTACTCTTACGTTTACTGTCTAGCTTGTTGGGGTATGCTTTTGCATCAGTGAATTTGTCTTTAGTGCTGATCTGCATGAAGTTAGGATTTGATATAGATCTAGTAAGAGTATCCTCCCTTGCCCCATCATTAAATCTCTTTCTTACTTCACCCACAGAAGGATTAGGACTGGCATCAACAGTTCCTTTTAGTCCATTTATATTGTAATAGTGGTCCATGGATCCTCTCCTATCATCATTTATCATTTCCATGCTACCTCTAAAATTGTGAAGATTTTGAAAAGGTGCCTGAGGTTTGGCAAGGTCATATGGTCTATCTCCACCCTGATCCACACTTCTTCTCCTTGGTGATTCAGACACAGCTGAGTTCAAATTGTAAGAATCTAACTGTTCACAACTTGAAGATCTTAGCCTGTATTTACTTGTTCTTTGTCTGTCATTTGAATTTCTCATGTTTTTTGATCGTGGAAGACTACTAAATTGCACTGTATCTTGTTCGTGTGTTGGTAGAATATATTGTTCTGGATAGCCTGAGTTCCTCGTTGGTTCCACTTCTGCACTATGTCTTGGGGTAAGATACCCACCTTGTGAAGGCAATGTTGCAGTTCTGTCCATAGGACTATAAGCTGTAGCCTCCTGAAATGTTGGAGGTGGGGTCCAATTCCCAACAGGAGAAAACTGAGACGAAATGCTGTTAGGTACACCACCACTGGAGCTGGAATTCATCCGAAAGTATGCTTGACTGACTCTTGCATCTCCAGCTGGTATGGTAAGGGGTTTGGTCTGGGAGTCACGGTCAGTAGATCTTTTCGATGAATGGGCTGATGATGGTGGTGGCATAGGTGGTCGATCCACCAAAGAGTCTGATACACCATTCTGAAAACTATGATTGACTACTTGAGCAGGTGATCTTTGCTGGTTTGTGTTCGTGGATGGGGACTGTGATGGAAATCTGCTTGGAAGTGGAGGCGGTCTACTGAAAAAACAAGAGGTACTGTGAGCAATGCTCACTAAGAATACCCCCCGCTTACCCCAATCTCCCAAAGGGTGTTGGTAATAGGTATAAACTACCTCTTTTCTGAGTGTAAAAAAGAAATGGCATGACAAACCGAACCATATTGTACTTCGATGTCCAGTGCGCGTGACCTTTTGACCCCAAAATCGATAGGGAACATCTTCATCCCATGGGTAGTCCATATGTATGATATGGTGACTGTAGGTGGAAAGGATAACGCTTTAGAGCCCAGAAACCATATTGCTACTTCGATATCCAGTGCGCTTGACCTTTTGACCCCAAAATGGATAGGGAACATCTTCATCCCATGGGTAGTCCATGTATATGATATGGTGACGGTAGGTGGAAAGGATAATGCTTTAGAGCCCGGAAACCATTGCGTCCACAGACGGACAGACGGACAGACAGACAGACGGACAACCCGATTCCAGTATACCCCCCCCCCCCCTACAACTTGTTGCGGGGGGTGTAAAAATTGTGAAGCTGGCATCATTACATTGAATATACTAACAAATACAAGAGTTCTTGACTGTTACTTGCAATATAAATGTCTGCACTGTTTATTCATCAGAAAATGTCGAAATGATGTAAAATTTTAAAAATTAAAAAAAGTTATCCTTGTTAATCAGAAATGAGAAACACTGTACTTTGTCAGTGTCCAAAAGTGAAATAAGAGAAAAAGAAAACAATCATAAAGTGCTTTACCCTGTGTCTGACATTTGGCTGTTTTGTCTGACATGAACAACTGGTTTAGGTTTGGGAATTCCTTCAAAGAAATCCATTTTAGGTCTTGAAAACATTCCTCAACAAATTTTGTTTACAGAATCTATATTTCCAAAAAAGATGACACAAAAAATTCCACACATTTCAGTTTTTAAAATGTTTCTTGCAGTTATATTGTAGAAACATGAATCAAATAAAATCAATGATATCATGGATATACATATGTGTAAAAGTAACTGAAATGTACAACCCTACTAACTGTGCTAGTTGAAGTACTGACCAGCATTTGTGACTGTGAAGTTCCAGTTCTCCTGGAGGATCATGGGAAGCTCAGGTTGACTCATGGGTAATGTGGAAATCGTGGTAAGTGCAGATAACTTCTCTGACTCCACAATGTAATCCTCCATCTCCTCTGTTGTCCCTCTGCGTCCAGGCTATTGAACACAATTTAATGGTGATTAATGTGCAGAAAACAAATTCAAACTGAACACTGCTCCTATGTATGAACATCAATATACAGTAAAACTCGGATATAGCGAATTTCTGCGAACACTCTATAAAAATTCGCTATAAGAGTAATTCGCTATACGTTTATAGCAAATTCATAATTCAAATATAACGAATTCGTTATAAAACTGATTTGTTCTACATGTATATCAGTTGTATAAGAAAGCGTTAATCGATATACTTGCGTTTGTAATGTCTCTAGGAGAAATTAAGCCTATAAATTTTCGAGAAGAAATATTTTTATACAAGAAATATACACATTGATTTATATATGATAATTTATCTTGATGGATTATTAAGTCACGCAAGAACATGTCGGGAGAAAAATGTCAACAAAATTATGTGTGATACATACATGTACAAACAGTCTATTGCAGTTGTCATTCACTTGTTGCTTTACACAAATAAAGGAGTGCATGATAAAATAAATGCAATCCAATTTCAAATTTAATTAACGAGAATAGTAAACAATACCGACAATATATTTGTTAAATGTATGTGTAAGTATTGTTTTGTGTTAACAACCTTTTTTGAAAAAATACAAACAGAAATTTCGTAATAAGTGTGGATCCTTTATGGTAATGAAAAGTGATTGTTAAAAATCACGAGTTTAAAATTTAAAAAATCGTTATAAAAGGTGATTTTTACGTTCATTTTTAATTCAAGGGGAATAGGAATTTACTTCGTTATATCCGTAAATTTGCTATATCCGTGTTTGTTATAGACACAGATTTTTATATAGAATATATAAAGAATTTGCCGGGGAAATCGTTTTCACTTCGCTATAGCCGTAATTTCGCTATATCAGTGTTTGCTATATTCGAGTTTTACTGTACATAAATATATATAGTTTAAACATTACTTTAGAAAAATATATGGTATTTTCACATAAGAATTTTTTTTTTTAAATTGCAAAAATTATTAAGTTTGACTCATCTATTTAAAAAAAAAGTATATGTTATCATGGAAGTTGCAAGATAACCTTTGAAGTCGAGAAACATTGATTTGAAATATAAAAGTTGAGGCACAAGCCAAACAACATTTTGAGACTGAGGTTATCCCACATACAACATCAATGAAAACAAGAACTTTATTTCTATTCTACTACGGCTCAGAAATATACAGCTGATCTATTCCCTATACAGTTATGAATTAGGTCACTTTTGATGTCATATGGTAGCTTCCGAAATGGAATACTGGCACATGTATTTTGCTAGAGATATTTCAGTATTCAGTTTGATGGATTATAATATTATTGTATCATTTGATCTGCACTGAATATATAGTTCAATAAAACTACACACATATGGAAGAAGGTCAACTTGTTTGTGCACTGTCATGTTGATTTACACATGTATTAATCTCGGAATGCTCACAATTGCTTTTTTGTTGAATGTCAAATATTCTTCAGTCTTTTATAGCTTTGTTTGTAAAATACATTGAATAATTTTTAGGTTATGTGTCATCAATTTTAATGTTGCATAAGTAAAACAGTGGGTACGATTGCAGAAGAGTCATAAAATAAGTTTACATATATTAAATAACTGTTTTAAGGCAATACACAACTGGTCAAAGACATGAAACCAATATGGTATCATTAATTATTACATTTTAAACCCATGTATTTATTTTTCTTGTTGAAGTTTAATATATATCACTGTTCTGATAATCTATGGATTAATCTGAGTATATTGGAGAATAATGGGCGTGGCATTTCTTTGATCTCTACAATAACTGGTAGAATGCCAAATAAAGAATGATATATGTTTAGTGTATAAAATGTTGTATCAACTGATTATATTGACTTTATTCAACACTGTGAATAAGTGTACCTACCTGTGTCTTGCTAAGAGCATTCACTATGTGTTGATCCAAGAGGTCATATATATAGTTATCTTTGCCTTTCTGAGTCTGGAAGACGTACATGCCATCCCCCATTGGAGCCACTCTCCCCGCCTCCAACATAAACTTGCCCTGACCACTGGCCTCAAAATACCGCACACTCTTCAGTGGCCACTGAGCCAGTACAGATCTGGTACTCTACAAGTGTTAGTACAATTATTCACAGTTCATTTAAAGACAAGCCAGTACAGATCTGGTACTCTACAAGTGTTAGTACAATTATTCACGGTTCATTTAAAGACAAAGCAGGAAAACAGATTTCCAGGAACATGGAAAGATCATAGTACACCATGAAATGCAAATAGATTGTAAAAAGTGAGATAAAAAAAATAGTAATAGGTATAACTATTAAGTGTTTGATAAAATGCCTGGTAAATCAATGATACTAGTATGAGAAATGCTATGTACTTGTAAAGCTAGAGTTATTCCCCATGGTGCTATATGTAGAATACAATTGGTTCCTTTTGCACCAATTCTTCTCTGAGATTCTGAGTTTTCTGGCTGAACAATGATCATATCATCTGAAAAAGTCAAAAAATAACCCTAAAAATGGTGCAATGGTGTACATTTGAATGCACAAAGTTACTGAAATCAAAACAAAATGTGCATCTTTCTGAACTTCTGGGATGAGAATAACAGATTCCAATACATTATAAGTGGTAATTTTAGCAAGATGTAAAGTTAGAATGAAGTTAATCATTCAGACATTGATTTTTTTATGTACAATTGATTGGAAAGGAAGAAATTGTCAGGTAAATATAAACTACACTTTCCGTCTGAGTGCCTGCAGGTAAATATAAACTACACTTTCCGTCTGAGTGCCTGCAGGTAAATATAAACTACACTTTCCGTCTGAGTGCCTGCATTTTTGTACAGAACCTGTATTTACTGTAACAGTTTCAGTTGTAGGATAAAATCATCATGAATACTATAAAACTGAAGCAGTACTGGTTTGTGCATGATTACATTTGTATTTAAATAAACTTCAGTGTTTTATTGATTACAAGTATGTAAAATATCGGTCATCTAAGCTAATTTATAGAGTGATCCTCTGTTACAAGACCCAAGAAAGATAACTCATTTCCCATGATGGAATGAATTGTTCGTGACCTCAAGCTAATAATGCCAAAATTAGATTCTCACTAAAAATTATTTAGCATGTTTAAAAAGAGATGCTTAATTTAGCTTTTGTTCTATTTATGTATACTCTCCTGTGTGATGTCTGTATATACCATATTTATGTTATTTTGTTTCTGATGAGCTGTTTGGCTCAAGGATAATAAAGAACTTGAATAGTCTGACTAAAAATTATACTTATACATGTAATGTTTTGAGAAACATGCCTCTTTCAGATGGAAAAAGAACAAAAGTAGGCTTGGCGTTTTGTAATACATGTATATCACTGTCTAGGCTTGGTGTTTTGTATATCACTGTCTAGGCTTGGTGTTTTGTATATCACTGTCTAGGCTTGGTGTTTTGTATATCACTGTCTAGGCTTGGTGTTTTGTATATCACTGTCTAGGCTTGGTGTTTTGTATATCACTGTCTAGACTCTTTCCCATTCAAAGATCAGAGGAAAGCTTTAAAATTTCTAGAAACTTCATTGACTGCTTTCATAAACATAGAGTGAGAAATATGAAATGTTACCACCTTTGATTTCTTTCTTCAGTTGCATTTGACTCTGGAGAAGGAAGACAAATATGTCCATGGGTCTCTGCTCGTCTGCTGATAAGCACAGATATTTGTCTTGTGTTGTCAGCTCGAACACATAGGCTCTGTTTCGAGTATTGGTTACTTTCTCTAATCTGTAGCTTGGCCATAATACAACTTTATCTATAATAAAGGGGGGAAAAACAACAGATTATCAAAGTAATACAAAGCTAAAACATCAAAGGGGCATTAGCTGTGAAAGTGATGGCTACCGATTTTTTTTTTCAAAATCTCTCAATGGCAAGGGAATATATACCAATGACTAACAAAAACATTTAATTTGTCCAAAAAGAAGAGAATCCTAATAGAATTATGTTAGATAACCACTTTTAGTATAAAGAAATATACATGTATAAGGAAAAATTATTGTCTTGCAAGACCATCAATCAAATTAAAATTAGATCCCCTCACATACTCGCTACAAATCAAAATTTATTAGATGTTGGATCTGCTCAAACGATGTTTGTGTAGCGAGTATGTGAGCGGATCCAACATCTAATTTTAATTAGATTGGCAAGACCATAATTATTCAATCATCAAAATCACATATTCATGCACCTGTTTTGAGGACAATCATTAATTACTGGTGTCTAATTACTGAAATACATACATGTAAGATACTAGGACAATTTTCATTGGATTAAATTTTTTGTGACAAAATGACAGCTTTATAGAACTGTGCCTGATGAATAATTTCATTGACTGGAAAACCAGATCATGGAGAACCTGGTATTATACAGAGGGACACCAAAATAAAAAAGAATTCAGCATGCAAGTTCTGAGAAATATTCATACTCTTTAAAAATATATGCCATGAAATAAAATCTAATAAGATATTTGATATTTATCATTTTGAAAAAAGAGAGATATAACTCATTAAATTACTGTACAATCATTTGAGCTAAGTTGTAGAAGTAATTTAACATTATTTACATGCATATGCTAATAATAAGGGTTGTGTATCATAAGGAAAAATGAATTACAGCAAATATACAAGACATGGTTTGATACTGTCTTAAAATATCTTAAGTAGAAAACTTGAGAGATGAGGCTTATTGAAAACTGATTGCCAAAATTGTTCACGTTATGTGAGAAAAACATCCCGTCACAGTAGAATAAGTTATAATGGGGCATCAATCAAATCACTTTACGCTGTTGAAGGGCAGTTGCATGATAATATAAAATTTAAGGTCACTCTCTTAAAATACAAGTTACACTGGAGATACAGCTGTAGAAGTGTGTAGCTCTCTGAACAAGATATTGGGACAGATCTGATCTTTCAGAGAGCTACAATTCTGCAGCTATATTGGAGCAAGAGTAAAAAAAAATGTGATAGAGCCATCATAGAGGGCATAGCATGCCAAGCCCTCTTTCCATTTTTGACCCCAGCCAAAATATCAATTATACCGGGTATTTCAAGACAGGTATAATTGTATTTTGTTTATGCTGAATGTGTTCTTATTTGGTGTAATCATGATTTAGCCCTTGTTTTGTGTTTGATAGTGGATAATGATTTACATTGTGGCACAACCATGCCAAATGTGCTAAAATATAATCATTTTTGAAAATACATGAGGGCATGACCTACTATAGTATGACGCTACTTCATAAAGCAACAAGTTAGCGCTTCATGAAAAATATGCCGGCATGAAGCCTTCATGTATTTTTAAAAACAAAATTTATTTTTTACATTTTACTTTTCATTTCTGTCAGAATATTCCAATCTTTTAAAATAGCCGTAATTATATCTATCAAGATTCATAATTATGCACATTGTTTACATTTATGAGGAAATGGTTATCATTTCAATTGGTAAAGAAATCGAAGGTAAAAACATTGGAAATGTAAATATGTCTCACCTTGTGGCATTATTTTCTAATTTCTAGGTCCATCACTTTCAAACAAGAGACCAACGGACCACACTACTCACCTCAGTCACCTGGCACTGCTGTTCAGCGGTTGTGATTTTTATGAGATTTTTTTCAATCTATATACCAAGCAGTTCCATTGAGGCAACCGAGGCAGCTGCCTCGGTAAAAAAAAACACCTTTTACGTTGTTAAAATGTTGATAGCTTCTGGGGGGCTGTGCCCCCCAGACCCCCTGCCTCGGTAATATTCGAACCCAAGCTACGCCTATGCCAAGGAAATATTTGACCACATGCATGTGGTCCCAACCTATCCTAGGGATCATGAAATTTACAATTTGGGTAGAGGCCTTTCTGCTCTATATCACTATACATTTAGTTTTTCTTAGACGTGCAGTTGCAGAGAAGATTTTTGAAATTTTGTCAATTTTTGCCCGCCCCTAAGGCCTCAGGGGTGCAGGAATCTTGTTACAATTTATCTCCCCCCCCCCCCCCATTTCAAAAATGCTTCATACCAAATTTGAAAAGAATTGGAATGATAGTTATCAAGATGTTAAAAAAGTTCAATTGTTAACTCATGGCAACATGCACACAATAACTTGTGCCTCATTGCAATAGTCTTATAGATCACCTGAATTTACTCTGGTGGCCTAAAAATACTGCATTCCTCATAATTTATAGTATTACAACAAGAATATCAGTAAAACTAATGGATGCTCCCCAAATTCCATCTAACCAATGAACTATTTCATATGACAAATGACTCTCACATTGATCAATACCAGTTGAAATTCAATATTGTTTAAATTTTTTTTCATATATAAGGTATATGTTGAGTGGTGTTGACCTTTACAAAATGACCTTGAGTGACCTTTGTCTGAAAGCCTTTTGCCTTTTACTTCTTTGTGTGATACATAATCAATATCTGTTCAAAAATTGTTGAAATAAAGAACTTTTTCCTAATGTAAGGTATATGATCTGAGTGTCCTTAAGACCAATTCAACTTAATTGATAGATTAACTTTGGCTGAAAGCCAATGGCCTGTTACTTATTTGTGTGATATATGATCAATACCTGTTCAAAGACTGTTAAAGTTCAGAACTTTTTCCTTATATAAGATTATGTTCTGAGTGACCTTGACCTTTCCAAAATGACCTTCATCCAAAGGTTCCTGTCCCAAGATATATTTGTGATCAATTTCTTATGATTGAATGATTGATTGAATATTGTTTAACGTCCCTCTCGAGAATATTTCACTCATATGGAGTAGGGCTGCAACGGGTACCCGAAATAATCGAAAACCGTGGGTTGTGTTGTTTGGGTCGGGTTCGGTTCCATCTTTC
>NC_079165.1:96965797-97135797 GCF_947568905.1 Ostrea edulis | reverse complement strand
AATACCATGTCTACAGTTCCTCTACCAGCTCTGAAGCCACATTGACTCTCTGGTAGCAAACCATTCTTCAGGTGCAATATCAGACGGTTCAGGAGGATTCTTGCAAGAATCTTGCCCGCTATACAAAGACGAGATATATGCCCCTGTGGTTGTCACAGACTTGTCTGGATATGCCCTGATTCCTGCAATCCTAGTCCCCAGCTATGGGTAAATAGCAACCTGCTGCCTTGTATGTATCACTTGGATGTGAAAAGGCTAAGAAATAAACCCGAAAGAAATTGCTGACCAGATGGTACGCATGGCCCATCGGCGAAAGAAGTGATTACATAACACATAGTTACATGTAAATACAGTGTCATATATTGTTCAAAATAAGTTTTCCAGTTATATTTAGAATAGATGGCTATGAATATCGTGATATATGATGATAAACACCGATCTAAATTAAAAGTCAACAGTGTTACCTATAATTGGTGAAATATGACGATTCTTCTTCTTAGAAAATTATGAATTGTCCTGAAATCAAATCAAATTTGTTTTCCAAATCGTCATGTACAAAATGTCTATGGAGAGGACAGTTTGTGTTTTAATTGGTGTTTATCAGTCAATGATGATTCACTTATAATTGGCAAAATTTATTCTGAAAGATTTCTAACACAGTACTTAGTAGAAGAATCGGGAAAAAAATATTTCTTCATAGGAAAAACATTTAAATCTTCGCACGTACTTAGACGTTGCGAATGAATCGGTAGTTCTCTGTAGGGGACTGGTAAAACACGACAACCTTTATTATAGGGTGTCAATCTCTACCCAGAGTTATCGTTCCTTACATTCACATATATGTATGTGAGAGCAAGGAACGACAACTCTGGGTAGAGATTGATATGGTGTTGCTAAAACGCGGAACGGAAAACAAAACGGAAACTCTAGTATGCAATTTTATGATGTTATGAGGAGGTCAACATTTTGTAAAATAAAAGCTTTATCATGAACAAGGGAAGCAGAAATTACAGAGATAGAGGGAAGTCATCCACAAAATCTACCGTTTCATAAACGTCATACTAATGCATATGTATGAAAGGTGAAGATAACGAACAGTGATCAATCTCATAACTCATAGATAAGTAATACAAAATAGAGAGTTGGGCAAACACGGACCCCAGGATATACCAGAGGATCGGGTGTCTAGGAGGAATACCATTAATCATTCTAATTCTTAAATTCCGCTCCGGTTTTCAGTTCCTCGATTACTTTGACCTATGCTTCGCACACAAGGAAGGGGGGCGGGGGGGGGGGGGGGGGGGGTGATCGGGCCTACTTCGATCATCAACCATTGTAGATGTCTATTGGACTTCCAAAACTTAATTGCGCATGCCTAGCTTGCCTCCGGGTCTTTAGTGTGCATGTAGTTTAACCATTCTGTAGGCAAGGTTGCTGTATTGTAGACCAGGCATGCGCAGTAACACCTCTTCCGGTTTCCACCATTAGGCAGTTCGATCGTAATAGTTGATGATCGATCTAGGTCCCCAGGTGGGAAGATTGATTTAAGTGTTTTGTGAAATTATTTGTATCGATCAATTAATTGTTTTATCCATCATCGTAGCTCAGTGGTTAAAGTATCATAACGAAATTTGCAATGTATAAAACAGATGATAGAATTCTGAAATAGGGGAGAAGAGTAATGAATGGAGTAATGAATTGGCAAAATAATGTGGGACAAAAACAACAGTAAGATGCAGAACAAAAATGTCTGAACTTTTCACCGTGAGGTGAGGTGACAGGGAGATTATTAGTATGTATGTTTATAGCTTGTTTACAAGATCATGAGGGTGAAATTGATTTTGGTCAGAGGAAACGTGTAACCAGAGTGTAAGAAATCAGTCACCGAGGTCAAGCATTTGTATATATTATTTACTAGAAAAATGAAATTAAAAATTATGCAAAACTTTAAAAGTGAAGTTGAGTATGCAACGCTAAATTGTAGATTTTTCAAGGAAATAATTGTGTTGGCTTTGAGTTTGAATTAAAAGCTAATGTCGATATTACAGATTATTAAGATATAACAAATATGGTAAGGAATTTTGGAGGATGTACGGGGGTATATAAATGCGAGGAACAGAGACAGTTCTTCAGTAGCTGAACAGAACTTTGTCTTTGGCCTTTCATTTATACAGGTAAGATATAGAGTATAATTGTGCATTTCTGAAATAACTTTTTAATTCTTCAGATGGCTTCGTTAAGTTTTGTTTGAACTTTTATAATAGTGTTTGTAATTATTATTCAATTGTATATTGTATAATATGAATTGTAATCAATAATTATAATAATGAAATGTTTCTTTATTAAAAAAGAGTAGCTGAACAGAACTTTGTCTTTGGTCTTTCATTTATACAGGTTGAACGAGAAAGAGCTAAGTCCGTTCGGCCTGTGAACACACAAAGATACCTGGTACCTAATAAATATTTGCATATCACGCTTTGCGCCATAGCTGACTTAAAAATACTTCTTCCCCAAAACTTGTATATGAGGTATTACGAAGTTCGAGTCAGTTATGGGGCGAAATTGGATATGATAAAAGCATTGGGCTGATGAATTGTAGATCTCCAGTTCAAATCCGCCAGTCTTTTGTTCATATGTATTGAAATTGAAATAATTTTTTTGAAAATCATGTTTTTATCCAAATTTGGATATTTTCTGCCTTTTTTGTATATATACTTATTATATATCACCATATCGCTTATGATCTTGAACGTGACTGTACCACAGGTGCTCTGGTTCAGGACCCCTCCCCTCCCCTCCTAATAGGCTACATAATTTCATTGAATTTTTTTTCTTATTGAAAATATTTCTAATACATGTCAACAACGTCTTGCATACCCCTGAAGTCCAAAATAATTCAAAATAAGCCCTTTTAAAAAATACCCACACAGAACAGTTTTAATAATCAATAAAAACCCGAAATTCTATAAAAGATTATTTTAAAAGATTACAATATCAGATATCCCTCTACTATTGAACTAATATTCACATCTAAGAAAGGTTGCCAAGCTATGTATAATGTCCTTATCTCAAAGAGAAAAAAATATCCAACTTCTGAAAATAAATGGAATGGGATACTATTTATATGCTTCCTTTTAAAACAACTGCAGAAACAAAATTGCAGTGGTTTCAATTCCAAATGCTTCACAGATTATCTGCTACAAACTACTACCTGAATATATGTGGTATCAAAGACTCTACACTATGCTCTTACTGCAATCAATTGCCAGGACATTAGTTGTTCATTCATTTGTTTTCAGAATGTTACTAAATTAAAAGATCTTTGGTTTGAGGTAGAACATTGGTTAAAGTCTATTTGATATAAACACAAGCAGAAATTCAATTTTGTTTGGTAAATTGAATAATGTTAAATTACACCGTCTGGAAAATCTTATAATTCTATTAATTAAATACTATATTTATACAAACAAGTTCACCCCTTCAAAGCTTTGAGACCCCAAAAAAGAATGAAATTAGTCGAATATATGTTGAAAAATTTATTTTACTGAAAAATTGCAAGTACAACGAATTTAACAAATGTTTGAAAAATGCTTTACAAAAAATTGAACATTCATCATAAGCTATGAAAAGCCATGTTTCTCTCTATGTGTTGCATCTCTTTAAATGACTTTCTTCCTTCCTTTCAAACTCTTATCTCTAACTTGTCTTTTCTTCTATAAAAAAAAAAAACCGCCCAAAACTTTCATATATATATATATATATATATATATATATATATATATATATACTTTAATATCATTTATTTAACTGAAAATTATCTATTATATGTATATGTGTACATGTATATGTATTTATGTCTGTATGTACATGTGTGTGTGTACATGTATATGTATACGTATATATGTACATGTATGTATGTGTTATTGTTTGCTTTTGTAAAAATACTGCGAATATGAAGGTTAATAAAAAAAATATTAGAAAAATAATAAATATTCGTTTCATATTCATCTTCATATTCGATTCATGTTCAGAAACATCTCTATATTACCGAGCAGTATTTATAATTCTTGTTACACGATAACACAAGATATACATGCGGTACTAAAATAGTGTATAATGAAAATCAACCCAACGTAGATTGTATACAATTCACCCCAAAAAATTTACTACAATATATTGGAATCAAAACATACATCTAAGAATTGCTTACAAATATTCATTTTAATTTTTTTTTAAAAATCAATTACTTATTAATAAACTTTAGTTAGGCCTATATCTTTTTTTTTCATGGTAAATTTGTTAAGTATAACCTCCCTAAAGCAGGCATAGGCTTTAGGGAGGAAATTGGTGAAATTTTGCATGTTCCAAAAAGGTGGCGAAATTTAAGATCATAACTAAAAAATCACAAACAGTTCTTCAGAATGTTTACAAACACATTGGATATGATAGTAATTACAAAACAATTCCCTGTTCTCATTTGGTTAAAGTGGTACCCTGTTGACTTCGCATCTCTTATGTTTGTGTGTAGCCACCAATCAGCTATAGACAACTCAAAATTAATACTACAAATTTGTTTTTTGAAGTTCTTGCAAAATATTGTGATGTCATTTTTGAGATAAAAGATAGACCCTATGCCTAAAGTTTCACATGTCAAACTCAATATTTTTTCGTCATTCTCCGCCATGTTGAACACGTACTTGATGCTTCCACATGAAATACACAAACATTTACAACTCTAGCAACTCGAGTTGTTCAATCAAACGTGCACAACGCCTTCCGCGACACGGGTGATCTGTTTTTATTTTTGTTTTTTTCTGAAGGACTCGTGATTCACGTGGTGGTGAGCTTGTTTTTCGAGAGTGCTCGTGTAGCACGAGCTATCAGTTCTAGATAACTCGTCTTAACGCAAAGAAACACACCAAAAAACTGTATTTGTGTATTATTTTCATACTGTGCACGTGCAAAGTCCCTGCGTTATCCCGACGATGGCGCGCATAATTTGTGATTTTGACAAGATATTAGACATGAAAGGTTTCCAGAATTTTTTATTATAAAGTTTTTTACTTCTGGTTTTTACTGACTGGTCTCGTCGTCAATGGAAAGGTATTCATTTTGTTTTTGCTGTCGTTTAGAATCATTGCCATACTAGTTTTCATACAGTATATGAAAGGGTGCCCGGGTAGCGCAGAAGGGTGCGCTCTCGCATCTCACCCTTGCGACCCGAGTTCGATCCCCATGATCGGCAGTGGTTGTGCGATCGCCCGCTCGGACACGTGGGTTTCCTCCCACATAAATGACCCCCCCCCCCCCCCCCCCCGCAGCGCAAACATCCTTGCATCAAAGGACCCCATTGGAAATAAGCTTTCGAGCTTTCATGGCCGGGTTATCCTTGGTATTTATGTTTGTATATAACGAATAAATATTTCTTTTAATCATATATTGTCTTTGTTACATGTGTGCATATTTCGTGTCGGTAAAATAAACTCCTGGCTTTTGTATAATCCTCCTTGGCTAATCAACAAATATACTTTTTCGTCAGACGCGGCTATGGCACGCGCACGCGAGCTAGATTCGAACAGACGACCTGACATCACTCGACATTTTCCAGGGAATAATTTATCCCTCGGAAAAGGCCGAGTGATGTTCCAATGGTTTCGAACAAAACGTGCGACATTCTGGCGTCCGAGTTAACTAATAAAATTCATTTTCATGACGTCACTAGTCTCTCAGGAAAAATCGAAGTGGCAAGATGTGTTTGGCCACAATGGCTAATAGTTCGGACTAAATCAGTGAATATGTAGCGCAGGAGAAAAATCTGTCAAAAAGTGTTTGGCTAAAATGACCATCAACCGTTTCATCTTAGGGTTGATTGTGGTATTATCGTATAATGTCTGTAAATCATTTCCAAACAGATATGGTAAGTATATATGTGGAACCACATTGAACTTTGTTTATATCTAGTATGAGTTAATTTTGTGGATTCAGAAACTCGCATATTTCTGTTTGAAACAGAAAGTGTTAATTGCATGATGCGCAACAAAGATATGTGCGTTTTATTTGTCCATTCGTGTATTCTTCTGTTTGACACAAATGAAGGTTGCCGCAAATATCGTTGAATTCGTTATTTCATTTTGAATGACTTAGTCTGAGAAATTAATAATGAGTTATATTGTATATCAATATTCTAAGAAGGAATTTACCCATGCAGTTGCACTTGCTGGGAAATTCACAGCACAGAAAATAGCATTTTAAAACTTACTCTGGTGCTGTAAACAAAAAGCAGAAATTAAGACTATTTTCTGATTGTGCAGAATTTTGATTTTTTTAAATATAGAATTCACAATAATATTCATGGTAAATTAAAACCAGTTTTAAGAGCCTTGTTAAGGTTGTGTCCAATAAGACTTTTGGTTTTATGGGAATATTTCTTTTTTAGTTAATATAATGCAAAATCTATGTAAAATAATAATTTGAATTTACATGGATTACTAGGATGGGGCAGTTGGAAATGCCTTTGAAATTTTGAATGCAATATTACTTTCATATCGGTGATTTCCCAATAATAAAAACTGGTGTAAGACGTATTTGTTGTAATTAAAATAAGTTCAATGTCAGTAGTATATATAGGACATGACAAAGACACATCAATTTTAGATGATTTAGAAAGAATAGTCGAAAATTTTTAGAGCTTAAAGTAAAGAAAGTTTAATATGTAAAATAAAAGAAGAATGACATCAATTTGTGTTTGATTTTTTGTTTGATATGATATATTTACAATAATGTCTAGGTTTTCCCAATTTGATAAAAATGTAGACAATTTTTCCCAATTCGAATGCCACAGGACTCTTTTGAAAAATATTGAAAATCACTGCATATGCTCATTGTTGTAGAACAATTTCAGTGAATACATGCAGTATATTATGGATGTTGCTATCAAAGTCGTGTTGCTCTTCCCTCAGTAGAGTCCCAGAAGAATGCTAATCCATGCTAGAATCCTACTATATTCTAATAATGTTTAGAAAATGTTTACAGAAAGTTTCATTAACACAGTAATTTATCCTTTGGGAATATATAGACTCCCACTCACAATGAAAGATGAGAGAAAACTAAATACTGTAATATTCAAAGTTCTTCTCAAATTTACCCAATGACAAAGTGTACCAATCAATATTTAATGGTTATTAACAATAGATGAAAAATATGTCATACATACCTTAGGTTTGACAATTTTTTTAGTTCGTGTTACTGGTTTCCCGACCCTACTTGCATTTTTGCAACATCCTTAATATTTATTGAAAATATATGAATAAAATGAAAATACGGAATTTTCAAACTTAAATATTTTTCTTTTCGCATTCAAGTTTCTCTGATGTACATTTTGACTACTATGATCATGTTGATCTTAAAAATGTTTGGAAAGTGTAATGTATTTAGACTTGTGTTCAAAACGTATCAAAAACTAAGATTTCGAATTAAATGTTTGAATAAAATAAAATGTTTTACATACATACCCTACCTACTTTTTGGGGGAGTGAAATAGGAAACAAAGATATTTTATTTCGTTCTTATGTATTGTTACTAAAATTGTATTTTATGGATATATACAGAGTTAAACTAGAGCATATACGTATTGATATAAAGTATTTTTGAATTAGTACTGTAAATGAATATTAGATATTGACAGGTATGCAATCTCCTTTGAGTATTAATACAAATAGTTACAAAGATCCATAATAATTAAAAATGTAATTGGATTAACAGAGAGATGAAGTTTAGCAGCTGATGTGTACATTTTTTTTATCATGTTTACTCACTTATATAATACATTATTATTGCCACCAATAAAATTAACCCCTTTTAATATAGGGGCGAGATCAGAAGTTCAATATCTGACACAAAACTAAATTCACAGTTTTCATTAAGACCCCCAACTAATCGATTAAAAGCAAACGAGTATAAATAACAGTTTATTCAGAAATGAGCGTGTATGTTAAAACTATTATTACACTGTTTATTAAAAGGTAATATTATGTGGTTTTTAACCGTCACTTTTTTTCCACTAAAGTGTAATCCATGTCGGATGACAGAAACTCACGGGAGGATGTATCCCCCTCCCCCTAACTATTTGAATTTAGATTTTTATCCGACATCGATCTTTTGATCTCGCCCCTTATGGCATGTATAAAGGTTTTATATCGGCAATTTGATCAGAGGGAATCTTATATGACCAACAATATTTTTTCATAATCTGAAAAATCATAAAATGTTGTTCTTTTGTGATACGAAACATACTCACGAATTAAAATCTCTCATGAAAAGACAAAAAGGAACGAGCTATCAGAAAGAAAAGCAATTCATCAATCAAGAATTCAAAACTATACCAATCATGTTATTTTGTTTTAAACAATAAAAATTCTATGAATAAATGATTCTACCCTTCAAAGCAAAATAAAAAAAATACCAGTAATGCTTTATGAACATTATTCATGTGTTACACTGGAAGATTCGCAAAGACAAAATCAAGCTGATGTTGATTTTTTTTAAATGAAAATTTTACTGTAGGCATGTCATGATCTCAGAACAGATGTTAACTGTTGACTTGGAGATGAGTTAGAGATTAAGTGTACATTGTTGTATGTTAGCGAACTGATAATTTTGTCAGTACAGAAAGTCTTTATCTGTACCTTACTAGCCTAAGAAGTAAACACCAATTATCATCGAGTGTCCTGAAAAACTGTTGAAATGTGACAATATTTGAACACATTCAGTAAAAACTTAAAAAGCACTTTAATGTTTTTATATCGATGTTTTTCATCTTACAGTATATTTGATATGCCGGATATAAACATCTTTGAAATTTTAGTTTTTAATCGTCCACTAGTAAGTTTTTTTAAACAGGATATCCTTATTTTTTTATAAGTCACCTGCACAAAAATTACCATGTAATGTTTTGTCACCGATCCATTTTATTTTGTATTTCATTCATAGAATTATAACTTGGTGAATAAAGCCTAATTGATTTACTTTTACAGTAATTTGATACACCCATCTTTAGACAGTCCAGCCGTTTTGATATATGAAACCATTTGAAATTCTGTGAGATCATGGAGGTATCATTATGATTCACAGAAAAATAGTTCGTTATATTGCATTTCACTTTGAATTTGAGAAAAACAAATTAAACTCTCAGTTTTGCTTCATTTAAAGTTTGTTTATGTGTATGTCAAGACTTAAGATTTGATTATTTTGAAAACTTATCCATCTGTAAGGTCATGTTCTCAAATAAGATGGACACTATTATTTCCAGTTTCTGCTCAGTATTGAGGTCAGTGTTGACGTCAAGTGAACTCTTACAAAGTTTCTGATATCTGGGACGTGATCATTCCTATGGCCAATAAACTATATTTAGACCACTTTCTCTCAATGGGCAGCTATCAAAGGATCACAAAACATGAGACAACAAAGCAATTGAAATGAATTAATCAATAATTGACATAAATGATCAAAGTTTTGATGGTAAATTTGCTATATATGTTCCTGTTGCAAATTTATCCCAATTCTGAAAAGTGATTTTCGTGTGTATGCAGTCAAATGTTTGATGTAAATTTTTCAAATGATGATATTGAATTCATGTAAAGTTTCGAAAGACTTCTGTGGTCTTGATATTTTTATGCCCCCTTTCAAAGAAGAGAGGCATAGACCATATGTTGTCCACTCAATATCTAGAGAACCATTCACTTGATTGTAATGATACTCCATATATGGGTTGGTGATAAGTAGAAGAGGGTCCCTATTAATTTTTAGGTCAAGGGTCAATTCACTCTGGACATATAGGGAAATGCTGTCCAATCAATATCTCAAGAATCCTTTCCTTCACAGACAGTAAACTTGGTTTACTGGTACATTGTGAAGAGTAGATGACCCCCTAACAATTTTGAGTTCACATGGTCAATGGTCAAACTGGACATGGGAAAATATGGTCTGATAGAATATTGTTTGATACATGAAAGCCTCAGCTTTTATATTTCTAAACAACATTTCTCGACCTCGGAGGTTATCCTGCAATGTGCATAAAATTGCTAACATCATTTCATAAAAATACATGGTCAATGGTCAAACTGGACGTAAGAAAATACTGTCTGATAGAATATTGTTTGATTCATGAAAGCCTCGGCTTTTATATCTAAACAACATTTCTTGACCTTGGAGGTTATCCTGCAACATACATGAAATTGCTAACACCATTTCATAAATAACCATCTTTATGATCTCCTTTTCTGTTAAGTCCAAGTGAGTTCTGAATGAACATGCTGGAATGTATGATTTTGACTGAACAGTTTCAATGCATCACGTTGGGTTGTGAAGTGAACAATCCAAGATGATGAAAGAAACAGTAATAGAATGATAAAGTCGTGTAGGAAGATATTTCAGGGTCTGTACAAAATGAATCATAGTCTTGAGTGTTTGTTGCTACTGTTATGTTTCACTGATAAAACAAATGTTTTTACAAGAAATTAATTTTAGGTTCTGGGTACTAAATCAAGATATTACATGGATAAGTGTGTCCAGAATATGAATATCAGGATTTTTAGTCTTTGTGCACATGTTGATGTATGTAGATGGTTATTTAGTTAATTCTGTATTTATTTTAGATGATGAAGAATTGATCAAGTTACTTAAAAGATATGAAGACCTGGAGGTTGGAGGTATGCATCCAACATTGTTTATCAGTAGAAAACTCTAAAATCATCTAACAGTCTAACTCGATTGTGTGGTGTCTTTTTTGCACATATTACATTTTACTGAATTTGAATATTAAATGTGAAGAAGTGCACAGCTTAATAGACCATCCTCTTGCTCCGAGAGTTAGTGTTGTAGACTCTCTCCTCCAACATTGCTATAAGATACAGTATAGCGGGTTTTTTCCGCAGGGTGATAAATTTGGCTTATTTTAGCGGTTAGATAGCTTTCCGCCAAAATTTCACTCACCAAATATGCATCCAATTGTGACTTCAGTATTTGCAAGAGAGATAAATCTTCCTAGTTCGCCAAAATTTATTCCGCTAAAATTATTAGCATACCTTTGAGCCAGCAAATCGCTAAATTTTAGACCCACGGAAAAAACTCGCTCTACAGTATACAGTGTGCGAAACTAACTTTAAAGTCTTATAGACTTTTGGTCCATAGTCATTTTATTTCCTATAGACCACAAAAAATTCCTATAGACCGAAATTTATCGTGCAATATTCAATGTTATTTGAAAATAAATAATAGACACAAATTCAGTTTGGTAATTTGTTCATAGATTAGTTTAATTATATTCTTTTTCAATTTCATGCACGTCAAGCTTTTCAATTAGAATTTCGTTTTGTTTTTTTCATTTTGTTCCAGGTCAGTTACACTGCCTGATTCTTCATCTAAGTCACATTTACTACGTTTCATTTTCTCATGATTTTCTGCGATTTAGCCTTACTGGAACTTGTTGTACTGACCGCTTTCTGTTTGATTCAAGTGCGTACACCTTCCACACATTTTTAAAACCGTTTAAAAAGGACATTCCGAATTTGCATGAAAATGACGTACATTGAAGTAAATATCAAATTGACCCACCCCTGTTGAAAATGGAATAATCTGATTCGAATGATTTGTAATTACATTGTGGAACATTTTATTACAGCTAAGGGGTGAACAGAAACATTAGCATATACTACATATAAACTGGTCCCACTTCTCATATATGTTTAATAAGCGGCAGGGAACCAGTTTTTTTACTCAGAATTCCTATAGACAAATCGGTCTATAGCTAATTTGATCATTATAGACCGACTTGATTTTCTATAGACATTGTCTATCGGTCCATGGTTAATTTCGCACACTGGGTATATAGTGTTGTACATTGTCCCCAAAAATTTTTTGAAGACAGAGGGTTGGAAATGAGACTACATGGTTTTTCTGGACTGCAGTTTGTTGTACCAACTGTGGTTTGAATTGAAGTGCACTCAAATTATTAACTCTACACAGCTGTATTGTAAATGATAGAGATTAGGCCAAAAATAAAAATGGAATTGTTTGATATACTCCGACCGACCCGTCAAATTTGCTCCTACCCGATTTTTTTCAGCAATTTAAAATTTCATTTTTTTTTTTTTTATTTTTATTTTTTTGGTTCCCTTGAAAAATAGAAAATTCTCCTTATTTTAAAAGAAAATATAAAAAAAATTCATGACATTAAAAAAAAAACAACAACCTACCTACCGACCCACCTTGAAAAATGTGGGTCGGAGTACATCAAAGAAAAATATTTTTAATGATGGTCCTAAAGGCAACATAAACAAAAATGACTATATATACATTGAATGCAGACAGAATGCAAAAGGTCAAGCACCTTGTCACTAAGTGGAAAGAGGACAATACTCTAACTTGACACCCAAGAGTCTTTAATTAAGTCTCTCGATCCACAGAAATTCCGATAACATATCAAACACATACATAGTGATACTGAACAAGATGTTGTCTATTGTCATCCTCAGAGCTGTTATCAAGATTTGGTTCTTTAAGTGTTCAGGGGTTAATGACCATTACATGTGGGGCTGGTAAGACTTTTTAAGTCCCAAATGGATTTTTTTCTATTAAAGATGGATGTACAAGGCCAAAAAAATGTGCCAACGACTGGGTGTGGGAAAGACAATAATAAAATCACTCTCAAAAAGAGTTAGAATGTGTCAATTAGTTTTATATATATATATTTACCATAGGTAGTAAATGAATCACCCAAGTTATTAAATTATTTGAAATATTTGAATGTGAAAACGAGAACACTGTCAAAATTGTTAAATTTGACCATTTTGGTTAAATTTCAATGTGTGTGGGTCAACTCCATTTTTAACTCACCTGAGCTGAAAGTTCAAGTGAGCTTTTCTGATCACCCACTGTTCATCGTCTGTCTGTCTGTAAACTTCTCACATTTTTATACGCCCGTCATTAGACGGGACGTATTATGTTATGTCGCTGTCCGTCCTGGGTCATGTTTTCCGGACTTTTATCCGTAACAGATGCATGTACAACTTTGAAATTTGGTCACAATATCTCCCTCAAGAATTGTAAGAGTGAGTTTGCATTTCAGCTGGATTGGTTCATCGTTGACCTACTTTAGGGCAATAAGAAGGTCAAACAGTTTTCCGGACTTCTTTTCGTTACAGATACAGATATTGCCCTGAAATTTACACATAAGCTTCCTTTCAGAGAAATACAAGTTCAGTTTGCATTTCAGCTGGATTGGTCCGTCCGTCCGTCCGTGACCTACATTAGGACTAAAAGTAGGTCAAATAGTTTTCCGGGCTTTTTTTCTTTATGGATACTGATATTGCCCTGAAATTTAGTCGGAGGTTTCCTCTTGGAGGAATACAAGTTCAGTGTGCATTTCAACTGGATTGGTCCATCCATGACCTACTTTTAAGCTAAAAATAGGTCAGACAGTTTTCCGGGCTTTTTTTTCATTACGGATACAGATATTGCCCAGATATTTAGTCATAGGCTTCCATTCAGAGGAATACAAGTTCATTTTGCATTTCAGCTGGATTGGTCCATGCTTGACATACTTTTTGACTAAAAATAGGTCAGTTTTCCGGACTTTTTTTCATTATGGATACAGATATTGCCCTGATATTTAGTCAAAGGCTTCCTCTCAAAGGAATACAAGCTCATTTTGCATTTCAGCTGGATTGGTCCATCCTTGACCCACTTTTGGACAAAAATAGGTCAGACAGTTTTCTGGACTTTTTTTCATTATGGATTCAGATATTTCCCTGAAATTTAGTCAGAGGCTTCCTCTTGGAGGAATACAAGTTCAGTTTGCATTTCAACAGGATTGGTCCATCCTTGATCTACTTTTTGGAAAAAATTAGGTCAAACAGTTTTCCGGGCTTTTTTTTTCATTACGGATACAGATATTGTCCTGATATTTAGTCAAAGGCTCACTGTCCGACAGGCGTATATTGTACCTTTTGCGGTACTCTTGTTGACTTCTTGAATCTCCAAAACCACTGGGCTAAACTTGGTTAAAAGCATCCTTGGGTGAAGGGCTTTGAAGTTTGTTCAAATGAAGGGCCATGCCCCCTTTGCAGGGGAGATAATCACATAAATGCAAAAATAGGGTGGGGTCATTTAAAAATCTTCTCGAGAACCGCTGGAGTCCACTCTGACTCTCCCCCGCACATATCTCGATATAAAAGCGGGATTAACAGTCGGATGAATCTCGGATTTGATATTAATTAGTATACAGGCGACAATCGATTATGAAAAATACAATCGATAATCGGAATCGAAGAGCCTAAAACGATCAACAATCGTTTCATCACTAACCAGAAAGCTGAAATTTACATGAAAGCTTCCTGACTTGGTGCAGATTCAAGACTGTTAAAACCATGACCCCCAGGGATATGTTTGGGACTAGGATTCATATAGCTATACAATGTACATTATAGTGCATATAGCATGTTAAACCGTTTGCAATCTTTATCATATGCATATTCAGAATACCGTATTCATCCTATTGGGCACCCCGGGCTCTTAAAAAATTTGGTAGGGGGGGGGGTATTTAGTATTCTATGCTGAAATATTCCCATTAAATTTGAATATTGAATTGAATAAGTTTGAAAAATGTTTTAAATAATGAATATGAAATTGCATATAAATTTTGTTACATTTCTTTTAACACTTATAATTAATCCATTCATGTCTATATTTCAAATCATCAGTTGTAATATACAGAAAAATATCCGGTAGTAGCTATTACTTTCACTTTTATTTTCAATTGTGTCATTGACTAATACCACGTACGATTTACTAAACTTTCGGTTTCACTTTCGCAGTACAACTATGGCAGCGACTGCGCCGAGTACGAATATATTTCTTGGATTAGGGGATTTCATGTTTACAGAGATATCGAATCCATTCCAGGGAGAAACTCTCAAAACAAAAAGAGAGATCAACAATCCTATGGATAAATATGCGATTGCTGTTGTAAAGGACGGTTCAGTAGTTGGACAATTAGTAAAGTTGTAGCATTCTTTTTTAAAACATGGGGGAACTTTGAAATGCTTTGCAGAGTTGTCAAAATTATTAAATCATTTTCAGACATTTGGTCTGACATCACTGTCAGACATTTGGTCTGACAGAGTTAAGTTTTGTCAGACCAGTCCTGGATTTCTCGAAAAGAAATTAAGTCGAAACTTGGACTTAAGTCTGAGATTTTACTCAAATTTTGACTGCTCAGATAAGGAAACTCAAACTCATGTTTGAGATTTTTTCGAGAAATTGAAGCTTGATACATTTTTGTATCAAGCTTTGTATTGCATAGAAAGAACGAAGAAAAATAAAAACTGCACCAAAATGCCTGTTATTGTTTTAACAGCAATGCATCCCCCACTCATAATATCCAGCCAAATACGGTCAGTTTTCCAACCATCTTTGAACTCGTGAACACCACAGAAACCTTCGTAATTTTCTAAATGGTCCAGGTTCAGCATATTTTTCTTTTCCTAACTGTTCTTTGTTTGTTTTATGTCCCGTCAGAAATTTTCCCCTCATAATGAGACGTGACCAGCTGTAGGTGAAACATCACAAATTTAGACCTATGCTTTGTACTTTGACCCAAGGCTGTAGTAGTGAGGGTTCTTTAACGTGTAACTTAAAACCTGCTGCAACATTGGATGTCATATCCGAAAGACCTGTAACTCTCACTGCTAAATGCGGAGCGTTTGACAAGGATATATTTACATCTTAGGTTTGACGTGGTCATGGTACAAGCAGAACTCAAACTCATGACCTTCAAGTTACGAAGCGAATGGTATGGTCTACATCTGAGCTACCAAGACCAGTCTTTTCTTCCTAGATAGAGAACCTTTCATAAATCTGATCAGCCGTGAGGCCATGTTGTTTGAGTGACCTTCACTTGCGCATCTTGAACCCGAGCTCTAAAATAATTGGATCACACCGATATTTTCAAATGGTCATTTGGACTGACATTTTCTAGAAAATTATCGGTCCAGCGAAAATTTTACCGGCCTTGCCAACATGACCGACAGTTTTCGACAACTCTTGTGTAAATGGAAACTATCGCTACTCTAAAGATACCGGTATTGGTGGACTAGAGATACCATGTATTATGAAATTCAGTTGGGAACCAAGATTTGCTAGAAAGATTAAAAACTCTTATTATCAAAAATGTAAATAGTACTGTATTTCAAAGGGGGCCCTTAATTTTTGAGAGTTGAAAGTAGTCCAAGCTTATAGGGATAGGGGCACTCAATAGGACGAATACGGTAAATGTTTCCAAAATGAATACATCAGTTGATACATTGGCACACTGATTTTGACTACAGATTACTCCACTTACCTGATCAAGATACAGGGTTCGAAATTAACTTTTTCAAGCACTAGTCCGTACGGACTAGTCACTGTTGATGTTCACTAGTCCGCAAAACATTTCACTAGTCCGTCCAGTACATCATATTAAATGATCTTCATTTTATTCAACAGTATTTAATGAAACCAAACACATCACAGTTGCAATCAATTTAATTTCTGACACGTACAGAAGAAAGAGACCACCATATTTTATTTCGCATTCAAGATCTTCAGAAGCATACAATATTAACCTCCGAGTTAATCCTTTTATAAACATCCATAAGTGTGTTCGAGATCGACATTCCTGTTGTTTTGGTGCTCAGATCTTAGAGCCACAGGAGTTCGAAATTTTATCAATAAAGTCAATAAAATTCACTCGATTGACCAAGTCATGAGCTATAGTGTTATGAACTACTGTGTTAGAGTCGCGAATGACGAGAACAAGTGCGCACAAACGTGCATGTTCTCAGACCACACTACTTGCAATTCTTGCACCTAGAATACGTTTTCATGATGTGTACTCGGCGTTCGGAATCGGCAGGAATTTGACAATTTGTGCACGTTCGAAGAACGGCGGTCTCGAATGCACTCCATGTGTTTGGAAGCTCAGGATGTCATAGTCACGCAAACACTTAACCATGCAGGTAATTAATCGACCATAAGTTCAAACATCTAAGAGACTCGGACAAATCTTGCTAAAAATCTTTACCATATTCAAGATTGATTTCCGGATTTTCACTAGTCCGTACGGACTAGTGCTCTAGAGAGTTTACTAGTCCGACACGTTTTTTACTAGTCTCGGACTTACGGACATGAGCTAATTTCGAACCCTGAGATATGGGGCTCACAGCGGGTGTGATCATTCAACGACAGGGGATGCTTACTCCTATAGGCACCTTATTCCAACTCTGTTATATCTAGGGGTCCGTTTTTCCCCAACTCTATTTTGTATTCCTTGTAGGAGTTATGAGAATCAGATCGATCATTGTTCATTATCTTCACCTTTCATTTACATGCAATTTAGTAATGAATATTAATTAAGGATTCTAATTTGAAAATCATTGATTATAATTATTTTCAATGAAAAATTATTATAACCCCCGAACGAAGTTCTTGGGGGTGTATAGGAATCATTGTCTGTCTGTCCGTCTGTCTGTGCAGATTCGTGTCCGGGCCATAACTTCTTTGTTCTTTGACTTAGGCATACCATATTTGGCACACAGGTAGATCACCATGAGACGATGTGTCGAGTACCTTCATGACCTCTATATGACCTTGACCTCAAGGTCAAAATTAAAGGTTTTTACAATGGATTCGTGTCCGGGCCATAACTTCTTTGTTCTTTGACATAGGCATACCATATTTGACACATGAGTGTATCACCATGAGATGATGTGTCATGTACCTTCATGACCTCCATATGACCTTGACCTCAAGGTCAAAATTAAAGGTTTTTACAATGGGTTCGTGTCAGGGCCATGGCTTCTTTGTTCTTTGACATAGGCATATCATATTTGACTCATGAGTGTATCACCATGAGACAATGTGTCGAGTACCTTCATGACCTCTATATGACCTTGAACTTTGACCTCAAGGTCAAAATTGATTATAGGGTTTTGACATAGTCATACCGTAAGACATGGGTGTGTCACCATGAGACTATGTGTCATGTACATTCATGACCTTGACCTTTGATCTCAAGGTCAAAATTATAGGTTTATGCCATGGATTTGTGTCGGACTATATCTTCCATTTTCTTCTACAAAGGCATACCATATTTTTACACTCAGGAAAGAGGTAATTTATACCTATTAACAACACCCTTTGGGAGATTGGGGTAAGCGGGGGGTATTCTTAGTGAGTATTGCTTACAGTACATCTTGTTTATTTTGCATTCAAACCTTAAAGGGGAATGCCTGTAGCGAAATGCTTGCAATTATTTCAATATCATTGTGACTTTTATTGATTGATGGTACACGTAAAGATACCCGTTTGATACACGTACTTTGAAGTTATGCCAAAATTTAAAGAGGGATATTGAAGAAGCCAATGTTAACTGAGATGGGGGACCTATAGGATGGACTACCTCTTGTAGACTAGTACATATACACCGTTACTCTAGCAACTCTTAAGTGTCTCGGTCATTTCATACCTTCTTTTGAAGATGATGCATACCACACCAGTTGAAATTCTAAGAAGTATTTCATTTTAATTTCTCAAATGCATACTTAAAGTAGGTCTTATTCTTTTCATCAACAGTAACATTATCGCTATTCATCAGTTCATTTATCTATTGGTTTTTATTGAATAATCCATTTTTATGTATTTTGTTTGTCAATATATTGATGTCCGTTCACAACCTTGATGAAAGTAAATTTCCCTTTTACTCCAAAATAGAAATATTTTCTGTTATGTCATGATGAACTGGTAATGTTCTGTAAACTTTTACGGATTTGAACTGCAGAACTCTCCATCCCTGTACAACTTTGAAATAATTAATATTGTGTCTAATCAAGAGTGATAGTTTTCTTCCATCTCGACCATGTGTCGTGTTTACTGATGCGCAAGTGAATGACTATGCGGGAACAAACGCTTCGAGGGAAGGAACGTTTTTAGATGAAAATGGAATACTTTGGTTTGGGAACTGGTACGGGAACAGAATGCTTTGCGTTGGGAATGGAACGGTTTGATGTGGGAAAGTAACAGTTTTCATCGTGAACGGAACGGTTCAAATGGTGTATTAATAATGCGCTTCAGGGTCTGTACTTAAGCATGTATATTTTTTTTGTACCATACTTTAAAGATGCAGAATTAAAGCTTATAAGATGGTGCTGTATATACCCTTCATTGTTTGAAATCAGGGACGAGTTGATTTGATGTGTATGATTTGGATTGGCCACTTTGTCATTACTGAACTCGCTCAAATGGTAGCCTACACTTTCAACACATTAGAATTTCATGTAAATTGATATATTTATTGTATCGATTGATTTACACTATTAAAGCACCAAGTGATAGAGATCTTTTTGCTCTGACTAGATGTTTAGGTCACCTGAGTAAACTCAGATGACATGGGTTGCAATTTGTTGTTGTCTATTAACATGATTAACAATTAAACATATTTAACTTCTTCATAACTACCATTCCAATTTTTTTCAAATTTGGTATGAAGCAACTTTGGGACAAGGGAGACATAAATTGTAAATTTCAGGAATATCGTACCCCTGGGGCCTATAGGGCAGGGCAAAAACTGCCAAAAATTTACCAATTTTCAAAAATCTTCTTTTTACAACTGCACATGTGTAAGGAAAACTAAGTGCATAATGATGTAGATCAGGAAGACCTCTACCAAAATTGTAAATTTCATGATCCCAGGGGTAGAGGTTTTAATTCCAGGACGGGGCCAAACTTGGTATATATAGTGTATATGTGTAAAACATTTAGATAAGACCTTTTTTTTTTAATGCTGTTAATACAAAATTGACTAAGGCCAAGATAAATAAATAGTCTGTTCCCTATTCCAACTTGGAAAAAAATAGGGTAGGTAGGTAGGAAAAACATTTTATTTTATTTCAACATCTTATCGTTTTAATTTCAACTTTGACAAGAAACAAAATGAGAAAAACAAGGTTCTTTTCTTTCTCACAAAAGGGTGGCTTACTAATGGCAGTTTTCCATGCGAATAACAGTCTCTACAAAGAGGAAGTACAGTTTATTACATTTCAAATCCAGCTAAATCACCAACAGAAATACTGCCCTGAACTTCATACGGCTCCGTGTTTTTTGGAATGCGGTTTATTTGGCCAACATAATATTGTAGTTTTGCAGTGTTTTGGCCATTCAGATGGACGGTCCTTCATTCATTGTTTTTACCGTAGTCATAAAGTTTCCTCCCTCTTGATGTTTGCATTTTCCTATTGTAATTGCCTGTCACAAGGCTCACACTGGACCACAATTTTGAGTCACAACCTGGCGTGCATGCATAGACTCCTACACGTTTACTGTTAGATCTATATTTCATGTGTATTATTCAAGAGACATATACAACATATCATATATATGTCATATATATGTCTCGTATTATTCTTACACGATGTATACAACATAGCTTTTTCTCATGAATCACTATTATTGTGTCGCCTGCGTTACACGCAGTGGCGACATATAGGGATCACTATCTGTCGTCTGGCGTCGTCGTCGTCACAAAAAATTTCTGTCACAGTTTTCTCAAGAACCACATGGGACAACTCCCTGATATTTGGCACAGAGCATCAGTGTGGCCAACTGTATTGTGTAAGACATTTTCGAATCTGTCGCTTATCAACTTCCTGTTTGCCGGGACTTAGAATTTTTTACAGCAAAAAAATTTTTTGCTGAAGATTTTATTTTATGATTAACTGAAGGACTGTATTTTTATGTACAAAAGGACAGTATTTGTAATTCCCATACTGAAGGACAGTATATGTGATTTCAGAACAGCACTAATTATGATTTTTCTTGAGAAACAGTAAATTGGATATATAAAAAGACAACAAGACTAAGCAGTAAACCCAACAGATAATTACTTATGGTTATTACCATTGTCTTGAAGAGCACAGTAACAGGTTGATACATATTTTCAAACATATGTTTTCATTCAGTCTACATTTATTAAATGTCTTAATTTCAAACAGATTCTCCCACAAATTCCATTGCATAATAATGTCTCATCTTTCAATTTCAATTAAGTTATCGTTAAAGAATGTTTAGTAATTCTCAAAACCTTTAAAAGGAGTATTAAAGTGACAAAAACCATTTGAATAATTTACTTTTTCAACATTATACGTGATATATTACATATAGAATGAACTAGCAGGCGACACATGTCTTCCGGGGAAGACTTAATACTGCGTTATGATATAGCGAAAATTGTATTTCAGCAGATTGCTTTTCAGTCAGTCAAGATGACATTTCAGCACAATCATGGCTTTATTTTCAAGTATTGTTTTTGGCTAAGTTGACTTAATTCTATTTCACACCAGAAAAATGTAGGAGTATTTCATAGCCTATGACAAGCTACACTAAATAAAGACATTAAATAAAGACAAGAAATGAGTTTCTATATATTTATTAATTATGTTATTAGTGTAAATGACATATAATACTCAGAAAAAGTCACTGATGACAAAGTTACTGAAGATTAATTTCTGTAAACATAATCATAGTTTCACATAACATTTTTCAAAGAATTCTCTGAAGAATCCTATTTTCATCTTGAAATCCAGAATGACAAGGTGGTCCTTTAGTGAATCTCATGTGGAGGAGAAGGGGCTTCAGGAAGTCTGAAATAAATTTTAAATGGCTTAGGATGATGTGAAGTCAAAAGATGATAGCATAGCAATTTCAGAAGAACCTACAATTTTGCGTTTCCTTATGGCCATTTTCCAAAGACCTAAAGATTGATGCAATTTCCCAACATTCCTCCATTTAATAGTAACTGACCAAGTCCAAAATAGGTAGCTCCCCAGTAATGACATGACTCGGGGTATCTCCTCAGTATGTTACGATATGTAGGCAACTCGCACATGCACAGTTAATTTCATTCACACCTACCTGCACATAGAGGATCAACCCTTTGTCTTGTGTAAACTGCCAAATAAACAAGACACCCCTAAGTCTTATTGTTTCCATGCGACAGGGTATCCACATTCATTCTGCACAGGTAAAACAGTCCTGAGGCTGTTTGGATGCCAACAGCTGACATTGAAGATGGCGCCGAGATATCTAAAATACGAAATATCCGTGTCGCATTTCCGGATTTTCTATCGCATTTCCCCCCTGAAAAATCGCAAAATGCGATGGGCAGCGCAAGTCCTGTTGCCAGCGATGTGTTTGGCAAGCACGCTGCCATTTGCGTATAGGATATATATGTATTTTCTCAAACAAGCAAGTGATCGAGATTAGGATTTCTAATAGTGAAACCGGAATTGTTTACTTCCAGAATATATATTGGCGGATAAATGTTTTAGGGTCGGTCGGGGAACCGGAAACACACAATTTATTTATCTTGGCCTAAATAGATATTTAGAATGAGTAGGTAGTCTTTCAAATAAATTTTTAACTTTCATAATCCTAGGGGTTAAGGGTTTGGTTCAGGGTGGAGCCAAAATTATTATAGTAATTATGTTTTCTTTTGAAATACTTCTTGAAGTTTGCTCAGATATGGTTATATAAACTAAATGCATATTTAGGAAAAGCAGAAAAGGATGTACCAAAATTGTGAATTTCGCAACTCCGGGTATTGACTCGAGGACGGGTCCAAATTAGTCATATTTTGTTAATGTTGCCTATCTTATGTAAAGCTTTTCATCATTATAGGCACTTTCGAGGGCATTTAAAAAGGATGTGTTCTTAAAACTTACACATGTATGTATTTTTGTTGAATATTAGTATTCAATCAATAATTTTTTTCTACATTTTTATAGGCCTTGGGACTAGTGGTACTAAATCATGTGACCGATAAGGCCTGTGGGCCTCTTAAGAGCTTTGTATATCCACTGGACTTATATAGATGGTGTGCACAGAGAAGTTTTTGTTATTATTTGTACACCTCATCAAATTCTGACAATCATATACGTGGTAGCTTCCAATTTGTTTGTTGAATATATTAAAGTGAAAATCAGTGACAGCTGAAACATCAAAAAATGTTATGGAGGCATAAAAGCACAAGTTTCATAATTTTTATTTTGGTTTATTACAGATTAACAAAATAAAATAATTTTCTTTGTTTATGAAAGTGTTGAAATGTTGTTTTGTAGTTTGTCATCTCTTTTATCAGATCTTGTTAGGCACATACCAGGAAATTAAATAGATCGTGGAAGAAGGGAATGGATTTCATCGATTGATTTTCATGTTTTAATGTGACATTATTTAGTCTTAAGGTACATTAATTTCTTTTAGATGGTATTCCATTAAGAGATCTGATTCAAAATGGATTTGATGAAAGACAGGAGAGTGAGAAAGTGAAAGCAGAGGATAATGGGATAGACTTAGCAGCCAAGGATGAGTACCAAGAGAAAGTTCAAACCTCGAAGGCTGTATCCTTAGATGAGACGACTACCACTCCCCACCCAATGCCTAAGGCACCCCAACCCCATGTTCAGCCTGACCCTAACTCAAGCAAAAAGCCACTCATTCCTTTGTCAAAAGACAGCATGCTGTTTATAGGTCTGAAACATTGTATTTTTTTCTTTCTCTCTAAAATTACGTTAAAAATCTTCTATCGAGATATGATGCAAATTTGATAATTACCTGTTAGTTAAAGGTCAAGTACGGTGATTTTCCTAAAACTTGAGTTTTATACAGAAAAATGTCTGTCGTACACTTATGGATTAATTTCCATGGCAATTTCAATAAAAATCACTTGGCCTGAATTACACGGCGCTATCAAACTTTTACCTGAGCGATCGATAAATGTGTTGTGACGTGAGTTATCGTTCGTAGCTTATGACGTCATCTGAGACAACTTTCGACTGCATTGATAGGGTTTTATAGTGTTTACATAGAAAAGTCCTGTATTTATGGTACAATGCGCTGCTTTGAATTGCAATGTGAAATCGAGACGGGGATTAAGTATATTTCTTTTCCCAAAAGATACTAAATTTCGAAGAATTTGGATACTGAAACTGAAAAGAGACACTGAGATTTGTGACAAGCCATGAGGATCAGTGAGTGACACTTTAATTAACGAGGATCAGGTTTCCATCATCCTGTTTGACTCCAAACAAAGTGAAAAGTGATGATTAACTGGACATCCTACAAAACAAGTGGAGGGATGTATTTTAATTATATAAAAAGTTCAACCCGAAAAGGGGGGATGCACGCAATCCACCCCTCTCTACATCCACCACTGAATGCTTTAATGCGACATTGTATTCAATGGGTTTGCGATTGCACATAAAAATTAATGTCACCCATTACCTAGTTCGAATTGATTTTATTTCTTTTATTAAATGAAATATCTTTCGAATATTGTCGTACTCATACTATATTTATAAGGGACTCATCGTCATCATTTCATTTCTTCACTATATATATATTGAAAAAATAAAATATAGTAAAAATGGAAATGAATTTAATTTTAAAAACCCATTTTCATAAAACCTTATTTATTGCGAGGTCAGTCCAATTTCCAAAGCTTTTTTTTTTCAAGTTCATTATGAAAACAAGTACAAGTTTTTCCTTTTCCTAATATGCTACATTCCTAATGTGCTACATATATATCATGAATCATTAAGGCAAAATTTCACACCTCAAAATGCTACAATTCGTTAACTTTGTGCCGTAATATATCAATTTCGCATTTGACGTGTGTTGTGAAGAAATTACATGTACTAATAGGCCTAATTTACATTTTATGATATTGTATCTACATGTAGATGTTATTTTTTAAAAAAAAGGGGGGGGGGTTACAAATAACGTTGTGCATAATAAGTTTTTTTCTTTTGTCTTTTATTGTTCTTTTTTCAAAAAGGCATTTTTTAGTTAAATATATATCTAGCTAAACACATTATAATTTGAATCTGATCAATCTCATACAAATAAATCCCATAATAAAAAAAAATACAAACGTGAGAGTCAATCTAGTTAAATACGCTCACAATCGCTACAATAGAGTATACGGCGAGTATCTATGAAGTCTGATTTTGATTAGCCTCGACTGTGTAAAATACAAAGGTTTTCTTTTGATAGAACATTTTTTTTACCAATATTATTCCCAATTTTCTATGGACTGGCCCGGTAAATAATTTCTAAATGAGATTCCAATGAGATATTTGTCGAACATATAAATGTATATATCATATAAATATTATTATCTGATGGTTTCGAAACAGGTGTAGGTGCAAACATTATAAAGGTTGAATCCCTAAACTCAAGTGTATCTACGGTATTTCATCGTCACTATCCACGGTGTTGCTAAAACTGGCAATTTCTCACAGAAATTAAAACGATGATATACAGGCATTAACAACTACAATTGTCTCAGATGACGTCATAAGAAAGGGTGACAATCCATTCGTTTCTATAAACAACGATTTTGGAATAGGTATTTTGCGCATTTACCTGGATTTTAAAAAAAAATAAACACATCAATAAACTTTTCAAAACAGGTTTTAATGAATTATAAACTTTATTTTCAAATCTATTTTTATTACACTTGACCTTTAAATTATATCATGGAAATGAAAGCATTTTCTGAAAGTGTACCTATGTTAAGAAAAATGTAGAGGAATTTTGTCTGAATTGAGCCACACAATCTTTATGAACTAAAAGTGCATATTCTCAATATTCTTCTTGTGGTATTTTTATATTTAATTCTGTTTTATATGTGATGTACAATGTAATATTTTATAGATGCTCAAGCAACATAAGTTGTGTTTTTTGTATGTTCTTTAATCATATATTAATGTGTGATATTAATATTCCAGGAATTGTGGCGGCATGCAGTCTGGCAGGTTTTGTAGGCCTCATCATGGCAGGAGTGTTTTGGTACAAGTAAGTAATCCATATATTAAGTAAAAAGCATAGGAAGGAATAGATATGTAGATCAGTTTGTGTAGGTGGCGTCAGTAACTTGTAGGTGACTTCTGATTTTATGGTGTGGGAACGGGGAAGACTGTAGAGATTGAACTCATCATATCTCAAAGTACAGGTAGGTGTCCAATAATATTGACATCCAACCTCATGGGATGGTCATCAAAGAAGCTGTGAGGGAAGTGGTGTCTACCAAAAGGTGTTACACGGATCCCTCAGTTTCTTCTAACTACTGTTCTATAGAGTATTATTAAGAGTTCTTTGTAACGAAAGCTTGCTTCCTTTTTTATCCAATGACATTACATTGTATACAGAAAGTTCATATATCAATACTATTTAACAGAGGTTGCGTATATGGCAGGTCTTTTGGGAATTTGTAATTGATTTATTGAAAGTGTTGTGAACATTTCCATGGTAACTCTTCCAAGGTTGATAATTGAAGTGTTGTTGTAACTGTAGAAAATTTTAGAAAGGGATTGGAATGTTCAGATTTTATAACACCTCATGCAATAAATGCCATATTCCAGGTAGCATAAAATATTTGCAGTTCAGGGTTTATTTTAATTTTTTGTTTTAATGTATTTATTTGGTAGCATACATGTAAATAATAAAAGAAAAATATTGTTCTGGATAAAAAGATATTCAGAAGGGGTGATGGTAAATCACTTATTTTTATGCCCCACGACTGAAGTTGGAGACATTGGTTTTTTTCCTGTATGTTTGTCTGTTCGAAACTTTAACCTTGCTCAGAATTTTAGATGGTGACTTAATATGTATCATATGTACATTTCTTGTGAAAAGACTGTTCTTTTGGTACCAAAGGTTTTGACTTTTGAGTTTGATGTACTTTTAAGAAACCCTAACATAGGCAATATTTCCTAAACTATTTAAGAGACAGGGCTTTTATATTTTGTGTTTAAATGCCCTATGGGAAGACCTTCATTTGATTTTTAACCTTGAAGTTTGATTCAATTTTCAAAAGTTTAACCAAAACTTAATTCTTCTCATCACTTTTGAATGATAAGTGATAGGGATTTCATATACATGGATGTATGCCCTGTGACAAGACCTTTGTTTTGATGTCAAAGTTTTTTACCTTAATTTGTTTATGTTTCTTTGTTGCCTCTGTGTGCAGACATAGTGGTTGTTTGAAACTTTATTTCTTTGATGTTGCTCTTTGGATTTATTGACAAGACATTTTGTGAAGGTTTGGTTAGGTTAACACTATGTATATATACACAACGTTATTCAATAAAGTCTTAGTTTTGCAGTGAATTAATCTTACTAATTTATGTGAAAGTTAAGCTCACAGTGATAAAGGTTATTTACATAACAAACTCTTACAAATAGATTGTAGCAGATTTTTGAAAAACTTGAATTTATTAATCAAAGATTAAGTATTTTGAGAAGAGGAAATGAACTTGGAGATTTTTTTCATTGAGGGAAGATTAAAGGAGTTTTATTTGCATGCACTGCATGGATCCAAATGACAGTCCAATGCCTTATACTGTAGCCAGGCTTTTCCATTATCCAGTTTCTGGTTCATAGAGAATGAATATCATCTATTATGTTCAGAGTAGGCAGAATGATTGAGAATTATTCCAAAGTATTGCCGCCTACGTTTCAACAAAATCAGATCAATATTCGACTATTCGTGAATGGAGGCTAACGTTCAGCGCTGCATGCAATTAATGTTTGTCCTAATGGGATTTTATGTAGATTCTAATATTATCTTTAATTACAGAAACTTTATTAGCACCAGAGTTTGCTTTAATTCAGTTATTAATTCATGTCACTGTATTCAGACATCATAGGATGTAACTGTTGAAAATATGGATTTCTGCCTGTTATGATTTTTAGCTTACCAGAGCTGAAAAAGCTCAAGTGAACTTTTCTGAGCTCAAGTTAGCTTTTCTTATCCCCCTTTGTTTGGCATCCAACCATCTGTCCATAGACTTTTGACATTTTTGCTTCTCTTGAACCCAGGGCTAATTTCAACCAAACTTGTCGCAAAGCATATTTTAAAAGTCTTCTCAAAAACTACTGGACCAATTTCAAATCAGATTTAGCAAGTTTTCAAGTTTGTTCAAATGAGAAGCAACGCCCTTCTTCAAGGGGAAACAATAGCAAAAATACAATGACAATTTTTTTAAAATCTTCTTCTCTAGAATCAGTAAGTCAATTTCAATCCAACTTGCCTCAAAGCATCCTCGGATGAAGGGGATTATAAAATCTTCTCAAGAACCACTGGGCCAGAAAAGTTCAAATTTACATAGAAGCTTCCTGACATAGTGCAGAATCAAGTTTAAAATCATGGCCCCCAGGGGTAGGGTGGGGGTCACAAAAGGTAATCAAAGTTTTACATGAGAATGTATAGGAAAAATCTTTCAAAATCTTCTCAAGAACCACTGGTCCAGACAAGTTCAAATTTCATACTATGATCTTTGACCTTAAAATGACCTTCGATCTCCAGATCATGTTAGTCATATTGGTATTGAGGCATCCCCATGTTATATGAATTGAAGTTTGGTCATGTCACGACCCTTTGGGACTAGGTTAGAGCCGCAATATGAGGTCAACATTTTTCATGGGAATGAAAATCACAACAATTGGAAAAACAGGGTCATGGTGACTCATGTAAGCAATGTGACCCATGAGTCTCTTGGTATGTCAAACACTAGCCATCTATATCCTCCAAGATTTAAAAAATTAGAAATGACAACAAGAACGCTATGAAGCAGGCACTCATCTCAACATCCAATTTTCGGGTACCAAAATTCATTAAAACTTAAAAGTAAGAACTTATGAAGTATTGATGATGATGTTATGATTAAGTACCTGTGTACTTGATCAGAAAGATGACCAAGTAAATAGTGACAATTATGATGTTGCTATAAAATAATAGTGAAATACTGTTAAATTCTTGAGTGGTACACTTTGCACCTGCCTTGTATCTTCACTAATACCCAGAGGGATCTTCACATGTAGACGTTTTCATTTCCATCAGATTAGATAGCTGTTATTTGGTATTAAAGAACATGCTACATGGTCATTTAATTTTGATCAGGAAAGGTCTTCTTCAAATTGAATGAAGATCAAGACCCTAATCACAGTAAACCCTTCTTGTGTCTACTGCAAAACATGCTGGCCATTACACATGGATACTTTGTATTATAATTATCCTTCTCAGACTACAATATCTCTGTGATTCTCAGAGCAAGTATACAAATGATTGATCACTGATTATTTTTATTTTAAGACTTTGATAATAATAGAAAATAACTTAAAATATATCAAAGAATCTTTGTTAGAATTCATACACATTTTTGTAAGGTATGTATTTCTCCAATTTAGGAGGTTTCTACAATTGAGGATGGTTTTTTTTTTTTTTTTCTTCATGTTTCTGAAACATTTCTTGTTCTGGTGAATTTGATCAATATTTGTCAAAAGCATAGTGATACACAAGAATTTAGAAAATTTGGAATAACATTATAGGAATAAAGATAATGGTCACTGGTATACATGTACACATAATGAGATTGGATGAAAGATATTTTCATAAAGATTTTGTATCGATGATCATTGTCAACATCGAGATTCGGGGGCATAAAGTTTTTGATCTGTCTGTCTGCAAAAACCTTTAACTTTAGTCATAAATTTTCAACAGTTAGTGCTAGGGCTTTCATATTGCATACCAGACCATTGATTATTTTTTTTACCTCATGACCTTGACCTTAGAGTTTGACTTACTTTTGAAAAACTTTAACCTTGACCATAACTTTTGAATGCTAATTGAAAGGGCTTTCATATTTCACATGTATATCCTTGTGACAAGACCTTTCTTTTTGGTGGAATTAATTTTTTGCTATATGGGGGCATCGGTGTTTCACAAACACATTGGTTAATTTAAGTGCCTAGACATTGATTGAAGATGAGGTTAAGATCAGTCTGCAATGAAAGCACTCTCTCTTCCCAATTTATAGTAATTCTGTCCAAATTGTTTCATATTGCAGAGCATCATCCTGCATGGAATCTTAATCGCTCAAAATTAGATATGTTTTTATGAGGTTGTTCAGCAAATATGCATTGATCTCTCCAAACACAGCCTAACTTAATTGTCTATAATTTGCTGATAATTGGTTTCGATTTTTCCAATGGACGCTGCATAAACGTTAGTGAATGAGTTTATGTTAGTGTCAGGGATCATGAAATATTAATTGCAGAAAACAAGGGTAATATTACCAATCTCTTTGCAGACCTTGTTATATGATGCATCAAATTACCTCTGTATTCAGTAGGTTAGATACAGTTTTCATTCAGATGGTGATACTCGGAGAATGATCAATACAGATGATGACAAGTAGGTTGTGATCAATGCTAGACTTGGAAGAAAAAAGTGAGAGGAGTTGGAAGGTGAGGTGTCGCCAATTTCAGCCACCACACGCTTTCAGTGACAGTAACATGAAGCAAATTAATCCTCTCTCTCATTGATCTCCGCAGCCATCATCATCCCTTCTAAATCCTTTTTGGATTAAGCACAACAGGATTGCTAATATGTTTTCTTACTTATTTTTCAAATGGAAAATCATTAAACTATCACTGTTGGAAAGTGCGTACTTGGTGTAAAATGAGAATAAAATGTGAACTTGCTAATTATCTTTTTTGATCTTTAAAATTGAAATGGAATGGTTTGTGTATAATTGTATAACTTATTTTCTTAGTAGCAATAACAACATCACATAGCACCAATATTGATAAATCATTTACATAGATAACTGCAAAAAAGGGAGTCTTTATCGGAAAAGATTTGTCAAATGTATACTATCTGCAGCCGGCAGGGGAAGACTTGAGAGATTTATTTTGCAACCTATTAAAGGCAACTCTTTTGAGTGTAGAGACAACTCATATAATTTGGTTGGAAGAAGTTTATCTGTTAAATAATACTTTATGTTCTTCATTTCCTTAGTAAATAAGCAATTTCTCAATGATAAAGAACCAAAATTGACTTTGAACCTTAAATAATTGAAAAAAGCAGCATTTTATTGTATTAAAGGGGCATGGACACGATTTGAGGTGAAATTTTTCAAATTTGATTTTTCCATTTTCATTGTTAACAATTCTTAACTAAAGTAATTTTAATGGTCAATCAGAATTTGAATATCAGGTTTCGAGTTATATGTGAATTACAACACTCACAATTCTTTGTTATGTAAACAAGGTTTGTGCCATGTTTTTGTTCACATTTAGATATACTTACTAGAAAATAGCATGTTTAAAGCTAAATGAGATGTGCTAAACACGAGGATATATTTAATTATGTTCAGAATTAACTTGTACATTGAAAAATCTACTTTAAACACGAGAATATATTTAATTATGTTCAGAATTAACTTGTACATTGAAAAATCTACTTTAAACAAACTTATACTAGTATAGTTAACCTACGTAAACAAAAACATGGCACGAGCCTTGTCTACATAACAAGGATTTGTGACCTCTGTATCTCCCATGTACCTGGACAACTGACATTCAAATTTTTGCTGACCATTAGAAATACCTTAGTTAAGCATTCTAAACATTAAAAATGGGAAAATAAAATTTGAAAATTTTCAGCTCAAATCGTGTCTATGTCTCTTTAAGCAATACAAGCTGTAACTGATGGCATTTTGTCAACTATCCAATCATGCACTTAATATCACCTACCGGTATAACTAATATAATCCCAAAGATCTGAAGAAAAATTCAGCAAAATAAACAAGGGAATATTGTACGAGAGCATACCTACAATGAGCGTTTTGTATAAATTGCCATTGTGTTGTATACACGGAAATGAGAACGATGATTGCCGAACATAATCGGGTTGTTGAGACCGAGGTTATGTACAAAGACAGAAACTGACGTGAGTAACTGCTCGTTTCTTTTGTTTAGAATATATTACATCGTTACATTGAATGACATGTAAGAAAGTAATGATCACTGAAATGAAATTTTGATAGTGAATTTTCTATAAAATTGGCATGTTGAATTGTTTGCAAATCTGACGTGCTCAGTACCTCTTTTTCACTTTTTTCCGAACTGATGACCTCTAAGGTCAATGCACATCGAATTACAAGCAGGAATTATTGACAGGATGACAATGATTCATGAATCGACATGTTCTGCTGATTTGAGGGGTTTGTTGCTTCAGATTCGCTCTGATTCTTTTAAGTTATATATATTCAATCACATATGTGTCAAATATTTGTTCTTTTATTTTTCAATTTATTTACTGTCAGTTACAGCTTGTATTGCTTTGAGGCCTTTGATCTCTTTTATTACATGCTTAATACACATTAACTAAAACTAGTATCCAAGATCATTAATGTTCACTCCTAAGGTTAAATCAACACCAAGTGACAAATGAAACAAATATCCCGTTGTTTTACACATGGTGTAATTTTCAGTGGAACTCGCAGATCTTTATATGAGACTGAGTGATATATGCTCCGACAAAGAAATAATGGACAACCATTGTCATGTTATTAGAGCTAATGATTATCTCTATAGAGAGAGAAAAGGAATATCCCTGCCAAACACGTGAAGGCAAATGACTCTTTTCTTCCATCCGTGTATGGAGTTTGTCACAAAGTGTGTGTGAATTGATTTTGACATCCTATTTTCTTTGTCATCAATGTGAGATTGAGGCTTGTTCTATATAGTTATTGATTGATGCTATAGTTATGTTATTTGAAATATTCCCAGTAAAGAATTTTCTGTCATTATGTGACACTAATATACTAGCGCTTTATGTCATCTTCTGGTCATGAAAATGGCATGATTAAGTTTCTTTTTAAGTCCGTGGGTAATACATTGTCTTCTGTGAATCGGTGTTTGATATACCATCAGAACTGTGTAATGGAAGTGCAGTACCAGGGTCGTCCGGAAGGTTTAAAAGTAAATGGTAATGTTTTCAATAAAGTTAAGGACATTTGCAGTCTTTTACACTCTTTTTGTCACTAATTGAAAATCTGATTGGCCGGGAACTTGTGTCTAATTTTGCAGGAAATATCCCTAGATCTTAAGGACAGCATTGAGTTCTGTCACAATTTGGACAGGAAAATTGAACCGGTGTTTACTTTTTCCCAGGGTTCAAAATATGTGACAGTTTTCTTGTATTCAGTCTGATATATATAGGATCTCCCATGGGTTGGTGTGTGGTTGGATATGATTAAGGCCATATCTGTTGTCTCAATGCCTGGTGGATCTGTTGTCTCAATGCCTGGTGGTTTTTGCATGTCTGTAGAATGTGGGCTGTATCCTTTTCTGCCTCTCTGCAGGGGCACATTGGAGAGGGTACAACTGTCATCACTAAAAATTTGCACTTGGGTGATATTGATGTTTGAGAAAAAATATAAAATCATAAAACAAATAAAAAGAACTTGAAATAGACATATGTAATATCATGGTAATTGACAAAAACCTGGATATAGACATATGCTCTATGATCTGCAAATAAAGTCCTAAGGCAAAAACAGTGAGTAAATTCATCAAAAGTCTCGATGGGACAGATTTTGGTATGTTGTGGTCATCAATAATTTTCAAGGACATAGATCTAGTTTTTTGTGTATTCATGCCAACATCTGGTCCTTTTAAACATGATATAGAGCATCTTTAATGATGTAGAATAAATATTGATTGTAAAATGACAATAATAGGCTTTGATTCGTAAATTTAAAGGGACATTAGCTGTGAAAGTGATGGCAACCATTTTTTCTCAAAATCTTTCAATGTCATAGGAATATAAACCAATGACTAATGAAAACATTTATTTTGTACAAAAACAAGAGAAACCTATATATATAAAACAATATTAGATAACTGCTTTTAGTGTAAAGAAAAATCTAAGGTAAAATTATTGGCTTGCAAGCGTATGGGGCTTTAATGAATATTTGAAGGTATGTTTGGACACAAGTATAGTAGGAAAATATGTTAAGAATTTTTTTATATTAAATTTATGAGACAGCAACTCAAGAATACAACGATATAAGGCTCCAACCGTGTGCAGCTTTTTGTGCGCCATAAATTGAAGGTTTTTACAAGGGATGGATCTGTAGCTCTTTGTTCCATCAAAATATTTTTTCAGAGAGCTACAGTTCTGCAGCTAGTTCTATGTCAGGTTGAAATGTCAGAGTTTAAAGCTAACTTTTTTACCTTGGTGGACCATAGGTCCATTGGTCAAAAATTTTAAGTGGTTCTTCTCAAAAATTTTGGTGAACCTTAATAAATGTCTAAATTAATAGCAGTCATAGCTTTGATTGGTTAAAAAAATAAGCAATTGATTTGTATTCATGATTTATTTGATTGATGTACACTTACTCCCTGCAGCACACAGTTCGGAGAAATTTTCTCCCATGAAATTTTCTCCCATGGTTAGTCAGTCAAGGAAGTGTAGATGGCCATGATATTTGAAACGATCTACACCTCTTTTCTGCTTCATAACTCTACTGTGTCACCTTCTTTTCGTCACTGTTAGTTCTCTTGACTGGCAAAGGTTGGATTTGCAATGTCCAACCAATTTTGTAACATTTTTTCTGTGATAAACTTCCAGCTGCCATATGTTTTCATTTAGTTGTACCATACCACAGTGTATTTCTCATGAAATAAAAGTATTTATTAATTAAAGTGTATCAACAGTCCACCTAATACAGAATATTAGGTTGACTTCCCAATCTTTGGTGGACTTGGTCTGCCGAACTCTGTCAGTGCTTTCATCAAGAAAAATAATACACAGAAAGTTATTGGTAACTACAAATATTTAAGTTCACATAGGTTTTGTATATTGTTGTGGGAAACGTTCTTGATTTAGAATGATAGAAAGAAAACTAACTCTTGTAGGACCAGCAGCCTTTGAATGACAGGAAAAATTAACTCTTGTAGTAACTGCAGCCTTTGGGTGACAGGAAATCTATTGATTTTTTTAAATACAGTATTCGCTTTCAGTTCCATTGACAAACTTGAAGGTGACAAAGAGAGCACTAGAAATGGTCAGGCACCTTGCTGTCAGATGACTGTTTACTCTATTGGTGATTCTGACGCAGACGCAACAAGTCATAGTAGTGTGCAAGTTGTAATATGATATGTATATTCAGTATCATTTACTAAAGAAGGATTATCATTTTAATATTCTTCTACCAGGTCTTCACATCTTATACAGAAAATATCGATAGTCTTGCAAAATAGGATTGACTGAGTGAGTGACTGATATGACTGATACATTGAATTCATGCTGGTTGTGCGGGTCTTTTGCTTTTGTGATTGGATTTTTGTCTGACATATTCTGTTAACTGTCATTGACACAGTGTCCACTAGACAACACATTTTCTGCCTATTTTTTGTAAATAGTTTGGATTTTAAGGACTGATATACATTTTATTGTGGTGCTTTGTGCAGCTGATGTGGATTACAAGTGCTTGTATTGGACTTGTACATGACGTGTGTGGATTAGGTGATGAACTGTGTGGCTGTTGACTAGATGTGTTTAGATTTGTTAACACTTTGCCTACCTTGCCTTCCTCGGTGGGTATAGATCAAGCTATCCTTTCGTAAATTCCAACACAAAAGTTCGTTTTTAAATCCAGTGTTTTAAAGATTTAATGTGTCAAAATGGTGGAAAGAAGTAAACCATGTTCATGAATCCAAGTCGTGGGGAAATACAGTTTTTGTTTTCTCTTTTAATTTTGGAAGTGAATTAAGAAATCTAGTGATATCTGGACTGCAGGGCTTGAAGCTGACTTTTTATGTCACCAGTCCAGCCGGACTGATAGGGTATCATTTCAACCAGTCCGCAGAAAAATTTACCAGTCCAACAGAATTTTTCCAGAAATAATTAAATTCTAAAGATTTCCTCTCTAATGCATGCTTATTGAAGCCCCTGTCTCATTCAATTAGTAGTATTTCTCTGAAAGGTAGAATTGAACTTTGCAATTACATTGTCACCAACTACTGCACCCACTAGAATACTTTAATGTCAGTGCATGTGATAAATCCATTTAAGGCTTAATGAGATGAGTTGGAGTGTGCAGATGACTCTAGTGGTTTAATGATCTCGGTACCAGTAATCTGTTGTAAGATCCTAGCCTAAAGCTCCATCATCATTGTCACTTCCTACACAGTCACATATACTGATCAAATTTTTGTAAATATTGCTGAAGTTTGAGTAGTTACATTTTTAGGACAATATTGAACATTTATGATTAGAAATACGTAATCTCATATATATATAGGAGATATTGCTTAAACCTGATTAGATTTGAAAGGTTCACCAATACTTCAAATTTTCCATTTTTGATGTGAACTGACATAACATTTCACTGAAGAGACATTATTTGTCGAAATGCGCATCTGGTGCATCAAAATTGGTACCCTATAAGTTTTACATGTTGAGTGATGCATAAATGTAATTTCCCCACATTATGACATATCAGAACATTCTGTTTAAAACTAGTGTATGAGAGCAAGTATTTTTGTGTAGTGGAGATTTACTTTGGCTAAAAGCCTAGAAAATTCAGTATGCATTGGTTTCCAAAACACCCCACACCTATGGAACTAGCCTGGTCAGTAGAATAGCTTGTATAATTTTTGCATTTTCAATTTGTGTATGGATGCATGATACATGTCTTGGTGTTAAACATGTAATAGTGTTTCAAAAAGTTGCAGTTCAGTTCGATACTAAAAGAAACTGCTGGTAGAAAAACGAAAGCTTAAAGGTCTACAGAAATTGTCATAAGGACTTCTCTAGGAGAAAATTGTGAATGAGGAATCATACTTACTTGTACAAAATGCAAAGTCCGAGTATAGCAGACAAAACATCATTCTTAGCAAGTACATGGCTGATGACTGGAGAAAAATTGATATGTCTGATTTTCTGTTTCAGGTTACACAAGAAAGCGAAAGCTGCAAGTGAAGTTGATTACCCTGCATACGGGGTCACTGGTCCTGCTAAGGAGCGAATAGGACCAGGGCCTGGAGACAGGAAACTGGCTCAGAGTGCTCAAATGTACCATTACCAACATCAGAAACAACAGATGATTGCTATGGAGAAGTATGTTTTAAATTCTGCGGATTTCTCTGTAAAAAAATATTTCAGATTATTGCATTTCAGGTAGAATTACTCAAAAAAGATGATGATTGGAACAAACTGTTGATGCATGCAACATGTATGTTATTAAAAAAACAAAACAATGATGATTAAATTATTCAATAAATGGTCTTGTGAAGTTTTAAGAAGTGTGATAATAACATTTAACAGGGCCAACGGGGAGATGAAGAATGAAGCATCAGAGGAGGAATCCGATGAGGAGAATGAGGAGGGAGACTATACAGTGTACGAGTGCCCGGGGCTGGCTCCTGTAAGTACTAATCGGGTGTTGAGATAGATATACTTATGTCAAGTGCTAAAATATTAGTAGTGTTCCTGGCTTTATGAAACAGTCACTGTTAGACACTAACTTTTTGGACATATTATTAGCAGAGAACCAAACTGAAAACTGTCAGCCTGAAGATTCTAGGAGAGTTCCCCACCCACCCCATCCCAATATTTTCACACATCTATGATGCCCAAAATACAGTAAACTTCAAAATCAAATAGTACACCAAATTACCAATAATTATAACATGCTAGTCAAGCAGTATTACTACAGAATTCACCTTAGTTTTGGGCTCCTGACAGAATCATTGGGAGTCCATGTCGTATTCAAGGAATCTACAGTTTTGATGTCCATCTTCATCCCTTGTGCTATTGCCAAATGGTGTATGATTTTTAAAGAAATCTTTAAAGCCACTTTTGCTATTCTATTAGGGTGATTAAAACATTTTTGTTTTACTTTAAATCACATATATACTCTAGTGTAGTGTTGAATAATCGGAAAAATTTCATAATCGATAATCGGTCAAAATCGAAAGAACTGTATCAATCCGTGATTGATAAGATGTAATCGGTATCTACATGTAGTAATAAATGTTTATTATTTTTTGGGTTAATTATTTCTTTTTAGTTATATGGATATTTAAAACACACACATGTATTATTAGCCTGTTAACGATAAATGAAATGGGTGTTTTTTTTCTAGCCATGACATCCGGATTGGCTTTAGTTTTAAGAAACCCAAAAAAATTTCAGATGTCTGACTTGGCTTTCCTTCAGTAGGGATATATATCAAGTTATCAACTAATCCGATATTCCTCGGACTCTTACCTCCACTTTTATATCATGACGTGAGGGGGAGAGTAAGGGCGGACTCTAAATTGTAAAGTGGGAAGTTTTGCCTACCTTTTACATGTACAACTTTACTTTCATATTTTCTCTCCATCTCTCCCCCCTCTCCCCCCCCCCCCCCCCCCCTCCTATTTTTTTGGTTTCACTGTAATTTCAAAGGACAAGGATATACTGTAATAGTAGTTATTTACGCGTGGGGGAAATTTATACTAATTACGCGATCATGTAATGAACACTTAAATTTCCCCCCAAGCCTATTGTTATAAATATTTGATATGTTATATATAGTATATTCAGTTATTGCATATTTTTTCCCCAACGCGTAATGTTGGACGTGGAAAAATGCATACTTAACCCCCAGCATAGATAACAATTTTACAGTAGTCACACTTGCTAAAACACTTTTAAATATCCATGGACTGTCAAGGTAACAAGCATCATATTGAAAAGTAAAATGCAGGAAAAGTTAACTCATATTTTATTCAATGTAATTTCTGTTAAGAATAGTTTATGATGTATTACTAGCCCATCAAACAACTTTTTTGACAAGTTTCAGACCAGACAAACTTAACTAGTATCAGGCATCAGACCTCAGAGTTTTTTAAAAGACTGGTTTCATAGATATTGATATATTTATCTCTACACATTTGAAAATTCGATTATTTGGGTTGTGCTGATTTTATGATATTAAGTAGTGCTAGTGCCATGAATAGATAAAATATGTCTGCTTATAGTGCTCTGCATTCATGTTTTAAATTATTTCATTTACAGCCGGGTGAAGTGATGGAGGTCAGGAACCCCATGTTTTCAGCAGAAACACCTACAGGCACACAGTCCACAAACACTCCTCAGGATCCACCTCAACAGTAGATCCACCACTCCTTTTCCTAACACTTATTCTCTCATTGTCAGAAAGCTTGACAAAATTCTGCTCTTGATTGTTACTGGCTGTTTTAATTGTAATGTTTCGGATGCTTTACACTGAATTTCACTCAACAGTTTTTCCTGGATTTGTGTAGTTTGAGTAAATTGTTATTGTACTATCTTGTGGATCAACACAGTAATGGGTGTAGTCTTGGCAGAATGGGTCTATTTTCATCTTTTCTTTGTTGTATTTAGTGTTCCTGTATACATGAAAATGTTAGATCTGCATTTCCTACTTTTATTCATCACTCCTAACTTTAATTGTGATACGCAATATCATGTAGAAAAATCTCCATGATTCTCACTTGTTATGTTTACATAGAGGGTTTAAGTCGGCGTTAATTCTAGACAGTCTTTCAATGACGTATACAGGTCAATATTGTAAATCATGTGACAAATTACTTCTTTATCTGTATATCTATATTTCATTTGACTAATTTATTCAGAAACAAAATCAATTATTGTTGCATTTAATTCTGGTATGTAGGATTTTGTTGAAAATAATGGCATTTTGTTGAGGAAGGGGGATTACTGGGGTTGTAGCCCGCTTTTTTGATGAAAATTTTTCACAGAAAAAAAGTCAGTTAATGGTTTTTTGGTGGTTTTATTTTTGAGCTTGCAATCCCCCTTCCCCCTTTTCCAGTGGAAAGGGTACGTTATTGAGTTGCAACCTCCCCTTTTCTTGATCTACCAATGCATTTTGATAGTGAAATTTAATGATTCTTACAAGATAAGAAGAAATAGGAGAAAAAAAGAATTCCATGTTTGATGCACTGGAGAATTTTCGTAAGCTGTTGATACCCGGTTTGATGTTTTAAGATTTATATATTATATTTATTTGTTATCCATCAGAAATGATGGAAATTACTCTATTTCAGACAGTTATTCTGAATATTATACATATAGTACATACTAAAGCAATCTCCATGAAAAGAAATCCATAGAACCATAATGATCTCTTGTTTTGCACATTCCATATTGTTTCAAAGTATTTATGTTTCTGCAATATTTATAAGATTACTCTTCAAACAATATTTTGTAACATTATACATTTAAAAAGATTAAATTGGACTTGACCATATCACTTGCATATGTGTACATCATGCCAAAATAATTGTCAAACTTAATGCATTTTATCTACTGCAGCAGGAAAATTTCAACTGTAATACTTTTCATCTCAATATTCCAACATTCAGTAGAAAGTACACTAGATTATTGTCTATAGGTAATGGCCATTAAAAATTGTTGTGTAAATCCAAGCTACAGCTGTTTTGGCATAAGATAGAAAGTCCTATTTTGAAGAGAATACAAGAAATCATGTCTTTTGCCAAAACAACTAGATGTATTAACATGATCATTGTAGCTGTCTGATGTTGTCAGATTTACCTCATCTTCACAGGTTTCATTTCATATGTAGAATATCGGAAAGTCCCTGTCCAACCTCTTTTTTATGGTTGATTTAAAGGTGTTTTTTTTCCCAAGAATTATAATGGTTACAGAGGTTTTGTAGTATTTGAAATTTTCTGTGTAGTGAAATTATTTGACACAAAAATGTATTAAAAGCACATTCAGTATTTTAGGACAGTTTTTCAAGAATTGATATATTAAACAGCTCGTGTGATTCTGTACAATATACCACATATGAAATAAAACTTCTGATCAAAGCAAACTTTCTTTATTTTAAACTGTGAATTCAATCATTTGCAATGAATTTGAGCTTTCCTGGATGTGATGGACCTGTGGTCTTATAAAAATGCTACACTCTCTGGACTGTTCAATTACCAAACATCGTCTTTGGATGAGTTTAAGTTTTTAATGCACTCACAAATCGAAGTTATGTTGAGACAATTTTTCTTATATAGTACGCATTGGATTCACAGAGTAGTATGTACATATTACGAAGATAGGATTAACATTATTTTTATCCTCCCCGCAATTCCTTGCGATGGGATCTAGTTATGGAACCATTTGTGGGTGGTTGAGTGTATTTATTACTGAGCTAGTAGACACTTGACGGGCCACGTTCTTTGCTCGATTGAGATGATACTTTACATATAGCTTTGTTATTATCAATAGAGGATAAACCCCAATGATTTTTGGGTCAAAGTCGCTACAGGGTGTAACAGAAAATGCTTGTAGACACCCTACAGGTAACAGTTTTTGCCAGAGTCCATACTTCACAGAGGAAGAACCCAAATGTCAATTCTTGGCAAAAAATAATATACCGATTGCATATATTGTGGGGCGATGCCCACTTTGCAGAGCTCCTTAATTGTTTTGATAGTAGTTCTCTTGTTAGATTACTAATGAGGATTAGAAAATTACAAGACTTGTTACAGGTTTTTGACAGCCTGTAGTGCACAAGATGAAAGTCGGTGGTTGTTTTTAGAGCCCCACCTGCAGGTGTGAGCCTTTTCGTGATCAGCCATCATTCCATTGACAGTTTTTCAGACTTTTTTGGCAGCTGGTGAATTGAAAATTTATACAGGAACTTAAATCAATGGATTACAGACCAAGTTTGAGTTTGGGCTTTCATGACCTATTTCTAACTCTCCTGAGCAGAAGGTTCAAATGAGCTTTCTGATTTATTTTTCTGGTAAAAAATTTGTTGTAATCTTTTCACATTATCTTCTCCAAAACAATTGACAATTTCAATCAAATTTGAACAAAGTGTTCAAATGAAAGGCTATTTGCTTTTCAAAAGGGAGATAATCGAAGATGAGGCAAAAATAGGGTGGGTCATTTTTAAAATCTCGAGAACCGCTGCACCAGAAAAGTTGTACATGAAAGCTACCTTACATAGTGTAGATTCAAGTTTGTTTAAATCATGGCTCCTGGGGGTAGGGTGGGGCCACAATAGGGAACAAAGTCTTACATAAGAATATACAGACGAACATCTTTTAAAATCTTCCATCTCAACAACAGAAGGGACATGATTACATGTAGTCATACAAATATCCACGGGTAGTGCAGGTTCAGCTTTGTTCAAATCTTGATCCAGAGGGGATGGAGTGGGGTCGCAATAGGGATCAAAGTTTTTACACTCCATACAATAATATGCAAAGGGTATAATATGTTGTGTCTCTTTCCTTATCTTGTCAGCGCAAGTCCTCTGAATCCACTTAATGAAATTTCATAAAACTTTGTAATTGATAAGGACTCTCTATGAAGATGTTCATTTCCCCAGGAAATTCCGATTTGATTTTTTTCCTGGATGTTGTGTCCCTTTTTAATTTAGAAGTTTGGCCAAAATAAGATATACCACTGATACAGTTTGTCAACACAATTCTAAAACTGCTTGACAGGATTTTATGAAACTATGTAGTTAATAAGGATATTATACTGTTCGGATTTGCAGGAAATTCGTATTTGATATTTTTCTGGGAGTTATGTCCCTTTTTTCAAACTTCGAAAATTAAATATACTACTGAAAGTCTGTCGGTGCAGCTCCTCCGAGACCACTGAACAGAATTTCATTAATAAAACTTTGTTGTTACAATATGTAATAAGGACGTACAGTGTAGATGTGCATATTTGCAGGAAATTTTTATAGGAATTATGCCCCTTTTGAACAAATTTGGCCAACTTATACTATAATATACTTGCATGAAACCAGTTTTCAAGCCACAGGTAATTAAGGTATTCAATGTATAATGAACATATTTCATATCTAATAAATGGATGGTGGAATTTTTGTAACCATGGTATCATTTTGAAGGGTTCATCAAATAAAAATAATCCACCATAGGAATTTTCAAAATTTTGTTTACTGCTTGATTTATTTCACCTAGAATTTAACGAAGTATATGGGAAAAACATGTTTTATTACAATATTTTAAATAGAAATTATATTTTCATACAAATCTCTTGGTAGAAAGTTACACTTTCTCTTAATGAAAATATGAAATAAAATTAATCATTGACCTCACACATTTTTAGAAAATTTGATTTTTCTTAGTTTTACAAAGGGCAGACAACTCTTCCAAAAAGTCTTAAGTGCAAAAGGTCAGCTTCTAATCATTTACCAGTCATGGGAATTTCATCTGCTTCACTTTCATCATTATTTAACAATAAACATTTATAATGATCTAAATCCTTCAAAATTGTTCATTATCCTTTCATTATACATGGAATGCCTTAAAATATTTCTGTTTTAGTATTTTACACAATTGACATTAAAAAAATTTCTAAACAATAATACATGTACATATGACTTGAAAGATGAAGATAATGAACAGTGATCAATCTCATAACTCCTTGAGTGGTGCCATCTACCTACATGGTTGAAAATAGTATAGTAGACCAATAGCACAGAGGCATAATAATGTGTTGGATTTTATACATACAATGCAGTGATTGCCAAATGTCATTATAGGTTTCCTTCAAGGAGGGGCATATTACTTTGCACCTGTCGGTCGGTCGGTAGACCACATGTTGTCTGCTCAATATCTTCATAACCATTCACTTGATCGTAATGATATTTCATATGTGGGTTGGTTATGAGTAGAAGAGGATCTCTATTGATTTTCAGGTGAAAAGGTCAAGGGTCAGTCCACTCTGGACATATGAAGACACTGTCTGCTCAATATCTTGAGAACCCTTTGCTTGACAGACATCAAACTTGGTACGCTGGTACATCCTAAGAAATAGATGACCCCTATTGATTTTGAGGTCACATGGTTAAGGGTCAAATTGGACATGGGGATATACTGACCGCTTAATGTCTAGGGAAACCTTTGCTTGACAGACATCAAATTTGGTACATGTACATCTGCAACAGAGGATGACCCCTATTGATTTCGAGGTTACATGATCCAAGGTCAGGGGTCAAACTGGACATCAAAATATAGTGTCTGGTTAATATCTGGAGAACCCTTTGCTTGACAGACATCAAGCTTGGTAAATTTTCAAGAGAAAGTGACCCCTATTGGTTTTGATTGATTGATTGTATATTGTTTAACGTCCCTCTCGAGATTATTTCCTCATATGAAGACGTCATCACTGCCAGTGAAGGACTGCAAAATTTAGGTCTATGCTCAGCGCTTTTAGCCTCTGAGCAGGGAGGCGTCTTTATCGTGCCACACTTGCTGTGACACGGGACCTCGGTTTTTGCGGTCTCGTCCGAAGGACCGCCCCATTTACCTGGTAGTCGCCTTCTACGACAAGCAAGGGGTACTGAGGACCTATTCTAACCTGGATCCCCACGGGTATGACTTGAGTTGATCCATCTACTTACATGGATGAAAACAGTACAGTATAGCAGAGGCTTAAGAATTAGTTGTATTTTTAAATGGAAGATTCTGTGTCAACATCAAATTATTTATATCGAGCTCCAAATTAAACAAAATAATGAGCGCATCAATTAAATTATTGCCCGCAGTAATTCAATTAATGAGCGCATCAATTCAAATGATGAGAGCAGAGTAATTTATTAATTCTTGCTCCCTATAATTTAATTTTATTGTTTGCGTTTATGTTAATGTGGTGCTCCATATAGCGTAAATGTCACAGATGTTGATCTATACATGTAGCAATGAAGATTCTTTGTCGTTCTATCGTGACTCAGGATCCCTGTTCTTAAAGTAATATCCGAAAAGCTTAATTTCCTCGAATGCTAGGCGCTTTGTGATGGTGCAGTGACTGCTACCGGTATATGGGTTTGATGCGGTGCCTGAGATCAAGTATCGATCGTGCCCTAGCCACTTGGCTACTGCGACCGATAAAACAAGGTTGATGTCTTTGTGCATTACTTACTTATGCCTGCTATCTCTCCTGGATCATTGGCCGCCGACAAGAGATCTCCAGGCGTCTCTATTCTGAACCTTCTGTTCAATCTGTTCCAAAGTGTATCCCCTTTTCTTGGTGTTGGCCTCGAGGTCTCGGCGCCACGTGTTTCTCGGCCGGCCTCTATTTCTCTTTCCTTGGGGATTCCAGGGTAGCGCTTGTCTTATGATGTTTGACCCTGGCTTACGGAGTGTGTGGCCAATCCACCTCCTCCATCTTCCTTCTCTTCTTCTGCAGGGAGTTGGTTGTTTCGCTGCCACAGGTCTTTGCTGCTGATGGTTTTCGGCCAGCGGTTTTGGAGCATTTTGTACATAGAATCATATATTTAGTACAAGTGGGTGAAAATGTTCACTAGAATTTGGATTCTCAGAGTATCATTATAGTTTTTCTTTTCATAATTGTGAAAGAAAGTCAGCCGCCAATTCCTTTTTAGGATGATCGCGGTTAGGTCACCATCAGCACACGATAAAAAGAACACTTCTTATCGTTCATACTGATACGTGCTTCACACATTGTGAATGGGAGGGAGAAGATACCCATCGCAGTCTTACAGGACATGCATTAACCTAAAGTTTATGTTTGAGGATGATTTCCACTGAATAACATTATATTTCGTGAGAGGATTTTCCGCTTACTTGTACTAAACCACATCTTGTAACCTCTTAGCTTGCAGGGATGGAATATTGTATATGAGACCTTGCTTATTATCGGCTTTCTATGGAGCGCCAACTTAACATAAACGTAAATAATTGAAGATATCATGAAAAAATGAATTCAATTATTGTGCGCAAGAATTCAATTGATGCGCGCATCAAATCAATTATTGCTCTCATCAATTGAATTGGTGCAATGATTAACTTGATGCGTGCATCAATTGAATTGCTGTGGGTAATAATTGAATTGATACAAGCATCAATTAAAATATTGCGCGCAATAATTGAATTGATGCTCTTATTAATCAAATTGATGTGCGTATCAATGTGGTGGAAGTATTGTTCACAAAGTGTAACTTGGATCTCAGTATAAATGATTTGATGATCTCTTTCATTGAATTGAAGATATATTTAATAATTCATAACGATGTCGTATAAAGAATCAATGAGAGTATCACTCTTTTAGAGAGGGCAACAATTCAATTAAAGAGATCATAAATTTAATTGTTGATATGTTGAAATCAAAATATCTCTTATCAAGTGATTGCTCTCTCTCTCTCTCTCTCTCTCTCTCAGAATTAAATTTTAATATTGCGCGCATCAATCATTATTTCAATTGAAAAGTGCAATAATTCAATTATTACGTGCACTAATGGTGAATTGATTTGAAGAAAACAATTCAATTATTGAATTGGTGATGCGCCAATTGGTTGAATTATAGCGGCATCATTTCAATTATTGATATCATCAATTCATTTGAAAAGAGTAACAACTCAACTGTAGCGCGCAGTAATTTATATTTGAATACATCATTATTTCTAGAGATCTTTGAATGAATTGTTGAGCGCATCAAATGAATAGGTGAGATCTAATTCAGATAATTGAATACATCTTCAAATTCCTTTCATAAAAAGTGTACAATAACTGGAGATACACCAGTAGGCGGAACCATCATTTGCATATTTTTTAAAACTGTGCTGTGTAAATAAATTATTGAACACCACCTGAAAGTGACAATTTCAACACAAGTCAGAATTCACGACATCTAGGCCCGCGGTCGTGTCGACATCCATTAAAAATATTTCCGACATTAATTTCACGAAATGTGTGATCATATGCTTGTAAGAAAATCCTCCTGATCATCATTGAATAAAAACTGTACACCCAAATCGTGAAAATCGCCAATGTTCATAACTAGCTGAGGTGCTCTGACCAGACACATTCTGCACATCCGCTCTCACCAACTCTCGGGCGATTAGTGCGCGATGAACATGCATGATCAAGCGATCACCTGACAAAATCTGAAATAAATATACAATAACTATTACTTATTTGAGTTTATGTAATAGTTATTGTATATTTATTTCGGTGTATCTTGATTTATTTGGGCGAAGGGCGGTAACGAGTGCGAAGCACGAGTCTTCACCCTTCATCCAAATACATCATGGTACACCGAAATGAATATTCAATAACTTACTTGTATCATGACCAATTAGAAATATAATATCTGTCATGTGACTAGTGGTTATTGCATGATTTTTTAAAAGTAAAGTTTTTGTCAGATGATCGCTTTGGTATTTTCCTCTTCCCGCCGCACATTTATCGCCCGATAGTTGCTGAGAGCAGATGTACAGGAAACGTCTGATCAGAGCACCTCAACTATGAACATTGATTGGCGATTCACACGATTTGGGTGTACAGTTTTTGTTCAATGATGATCATGAGGATTTTCTCACAAGCATGTGGTGATCTGAACACATTTCGTGAATTTAACCTGGGAGATGATAAAATGGATATCGACACGGCCGCGAGCCGATCTCGTCACAGGGGCTAAGCCTGTTTTGGGCCCGAACTCTGCGATACCATAAATGGTATCGCAGAGTTCGGGCCCAAAACGGGCTTAGCCCCTGTGGATCTCGTGAATTCTGATATGAACTTCACCATGTGTTGAAATTGTCAGGTGGTGTTCAATAATTTATTTACAAAAGCACAATTTAAAACAAATGCAAATAATGGTTCCGCCCACTGGTGTATCTCCAGTTATTGTTCACTTTTTATAAAAGGAAAAACACCACAGCCATGATACTTCAGGAATGGAATCATACTCATCGTGGCCAAACGTCATTTGGATACAACCATTCAAACGCCAGATAACGCAGAGTACAACCAACCCATACGGCAATTTACTATGGAGAGTGTAGATGTCCGTGAGGAGGGGTTAGAAAGTGGCCCATATTCTTTGTTAAACAGGATAATTCTTGAGAATTATATAGTCTACACCCTCCATAGTAAATTGCCGTAGGGGTTGGTTGCACTCTGCCTTAAATGCATGGTTGTATCCTGCATAGGAACGGTTGTATCCAAATGACGTTTGGCCACGGTGGTACTTTGCATTATCGTGATTGGTTCTTGTCATTGAAGAGAACATAATATTTGAAAACAAAATTATTTTTCACTTAATTTTTATAATCTCTTGATAAAAACATTGACTTTAATGGATTTCCACCCTCCAGTCACGTCATAAGATTTCGCAGTCAATGATTTTATTAAAGGCATAGTGTCTTAAGATATTGGTAAAATTTTGCATGCTCCAAAAAGGTGGCGAAATTAAAGATCATAGCTAGAAAATCACAAAAAGTTCTTCAGAATGTTTACAAACACATTGGATACGATAGTAATTACAAAATAATCTCCTGTTCTCATTTGCCTAAACTGGTACCCTGTTGACTTCGCATCTCTTATGTTTGTGAGTATCCATCAATCAGCGGGATACCAGTTTAACATAGTGTCCTTCAGACAAAATTTTTATAAAGGGCCACAACGTCAAAATTACTTCAATATCAAGGCGCTGCAGCTATAGATAACTCATCTACAAATCTGTTTTTCGAGTTCTTCTTGCAAAATATTGTGATGTCATTTGTGAGATAAAAGATAGACACTATGCCTTTAAGATTTATGCATATCGGGGACATAAATTTTGTTGAGTCTTTTTCAATACGGTTGTAAAATATCTTGTTAACCATAAGATATTTCAAATGTCTAAGTTATATATATAAATATAAATATTTCAAATATCTAAGTTATATATATGAATATAAATATTTCAAATGTCTAAGTTATATATATGAATATAGATATTTCAAATGTTTAAATTATATATATGAATAATCAATTACCGGTATATGTTTGAAAATATTGAATCCAAGGGCATAACTCTGTTTTCATTTAATCCTTTATCAAGTCCATTATGCGATAGATTTCCTTTATTTTTCGCAAACATTTTGTATATTTTTTAAAGAAACAGTTTCATGAAATTGTTATGAATACTATTATATCGTTTTAACCAGTTTTTGTGAAATTTTGATAATGCTGTTTAAGGAAAATTGCAATTTTCTGACATTGATACAGGTATATGTGTGCTAAGTAATTGATAAAAAAAAAGTATTAATACCGCAACATACTTATTTATTCATTTTTATTTGTTACTAAGACGTATTATTTGAAAAATCAACAATCAAATATAAGATTGAACCTATAATTCTAGAAGGGTGGAATTACCTTAAATAAACTTTGACCTAAAACCCATATACCGGTATTTTAAATATACAAAGCAACAGGTAATCAAATAAGGTTGAATGTATATTTGGAGATATCAAAACAAACATGCAGATTTATTTCTTATGAATATAGGTCAAAGTCGCTGGAGGGGTTTAAAACTTGTAAATTAGTGTTGGTTTTGTATATATTATACATGTATATATATATTTTCAATTTAAATGCACTTTGGACGCTATCTTACCTCGGACATAAGTTCCGAATGATTTTCATCACTGGGTCAAAGTCGCTGGATTAGAAATTTTTTATACCAAAATCTGTTCTAGTTCTGAATTCATTAATTAGTATTTGCGGGAAGGGTTTCAAGCCCTTGAGCCAGAATTCTATAGTTCCCTTGTGATGGATAATTGTATACTCTCTCTCTCTCTCTCTCATTCAAGACTGTGTCCTTGGATTGGAGCATTGTGTGGATTCAGTATTATGCATGTATAATTTGTGTAGTATTCTATAACTTGCGGTCCATGAAGAATTGAGTGGTGGATGGCGTATGTGACCAGTATCAGGTGTACCGTGTATAATAAGTACAGACTGTATTTATCGAGTGTTTATAGTACACTGATTATCAATGTTCGTGGGAACTCTTACAAATTAATCCATCTAAAACTATTATTCAATCAATAATGTACGTGTACTGTAAAATGTCATTTGTTTCATACTGTAATATTCTAGAATATTGAATATGTAGTGTATTTCTAGGACAATTGTAGCATTTATATATGTAAAATTTTGCGACCCCCAGGCAAAAGATACCAGGTCGGGTACAACAGAGACTAGTTCCCGGTAAATATGTGAACGTATACCAAAATATTAACAAGTTCGATATGTAGAAATATATAAAGTAAAATTTGTCTGGCAACAAGCATGGTAAGCTTATAGATAGTGGATATATTAGGCTATAATACAAAAGACATTTAATGAATGAATGACAGCTCCTGCAAATTGACATGCCCCTTTGTGGAACCTCTCATCATGATTATGATTGACGCGTTGATAAATAATCCATACACCCTGCAAGCAAAATGGCGGAGCATCGAGACAATAATCATGTTCAAGTTCGATCACAGTGGCTGGTCTGACGGGATTTTACTTCTGGTCAATCGTTATAGCTGTCAAACTGAATACGTCCGGTAAGTTTAATACCGATCTAGCAATTTAACATGCATTTAATTCTTTTCCGAGTTACTACGTCCTTTTCGCAGATATATAACCCTCGTGTTTACGATAAATCACATGTATACACAATAACCCGAACCAGCTAAAAATAGCTCGAGACTAGCTTGCATTGCTATGACTGACTACACTTTTTAAAGTACTAGCGATGAATCAATTGATATACAGGTGTCGTTTTGTAAAGAATGAAAAATAGACACACGTTAATTACTTTACGAAATCATACGTCTCATGCATTAATCATATGATCAGTGATTTTTTCCCACTGTTTCGTAATCGATCGATTTGTTCTTTCGAGATTACAGCGAGGGGTCCTTTAAGGGGGGTAATTTCTTTCTATTTAAACCTAACAATTTTTCTTTTAGAATAATACCATGGCCAGCGAATCAAACGCAAATCCAGAAGATGATAAAAGTACTATCCAAATCATTGGTATGTTATTGTGATCCAAGATGGTACCCTTCCCTCTTGTGATAAAAAAAAAAAGCCAAGCAGACGTGTATGTGTGTGTTTGTGTCAATCTAATTAAAATCAGACCTTCTCTACGGTTAGAAAAGGTCTGATTTTAATTAGATTGGTGTTTGTGTATATGTGTAATATATGTACTCTTCCCTCTAGATTCAATTTTCAGATTGCATAATTTGTCATTTTCTGTTTCTATATAAAGTTACTAGGGCCGCATTAGTGGATGTCTCATTCACTTTTTTGCTGTTGAAATTTGTATGATTTGTTATTACTAATTATTGAATACTCTTTTTGATTTACTTGAAATAAATTATTGATTTATAATTTAGAAATTGATATTTTCATTTTGCAAATTTGTAACTTGTGGTAACTGATTTGTTATAACAAAAATTAATTGCCTTGTGTTAAATTTCGCAAGAGCTAAATATATACATATCATATGTTTGTACCCATGTTGTAAAAATCTGAAAAAAGTATGTACAGTTAAACATTATATTAGTCAATGTTTACACAATAATTCCTGTCAACTTGTCACGGTTAAATATTGATCTAGAAGTACACAAAACTGGGCAGGGAGGGGGAGCATGAGGACCGTCTCGAGAGCCCGGTCAGTTGAGGACGAAGCCCTAGTAAGGTTCAAGGGGCAAAGCATTTTACAAAACATATCGAAATGTATAAAGTGTATAGTGTAGATAACGGACCTTATATATTTCTTCGGTACATTTGATACATGATAGAGTAAAGATTAGGGAGATTGTCAAAAGTTGATAATGGCCATTATTTTAATGGGACCCATTGCAAAGTATATTTTACACAATGACGTGTCAAGAAATCACAGGAGATTATATTTACTAGGTTTTGATCCGGTCAAGTAGTTCGCAGTATGTGAGCGGATCTAACATCTGATCTTAATCACATTATAGAATCGATTGTATGCATATGCTGTAAACTAAAGTAAAATTATTATTCATTACTTTCAAATAATGAAAAAAATTATTATGAATATTACAGAGGATGACACAGACAACACGACCTTGTCATCGGAAGTAAGCAATTCAAACGCTAGCGTGACCATGATTTTGTCTGGTCCCGGCTTTCCATGGGACAATAAATGGACCCATGGCGCCACAAAAACTCTTCTTGAACTCTATGTGAAGAATGAGGACAAATTCAAAGATCCAAACACTAAGAAAAAACAAATTTGGGGAGAAATTTCAGAAATCCTCCGTTCAAATGGTTATACTTTTGATGCTGAAAAGTGCGAAAGGAAATTTCTAAACCTCAAAACTGTTTACCGAAACAATGTCCAACATAATAGTATGACAGGAAATCATGACCGGAAATGTTCATTCTTTGACGAATTAGAAGCAATTTTCCATTTGAGTAGCAAACTGAGATCTAGCAAAAAAACAGATCCGAAACTTCCAGATGTTATCGAACCGAAAAGAAGTGCACAACGAAACTCATCGAACGAAACTAATGGATCCCCAGTAGTCCCGGTGCTGCTAGTACCACACAATGGGAAAGGGATGAGCGAAGCTAATAAAACTTTGAGCTCTAGCTTTAATCCAACCCAAATCTCTAATCCACATTATCCCCGTGCAAATCCAACCATGGCACAGTCCATCGATTCTGTTAGTCATCCCAACGTAACGTACAGCAGTATCGTTCAGAGGAATAGACAGCCTTCACAACAACAACGGTTCTCAAAGTCAATATCCAACATTCCATACCAAAGAAGTGCTTCGACAGAAAATGTAGATCGCTCGCAACCAGTACATCACAACTCTTCTACGGGTACTGCCATCATTGATCTTTGTCGAGAAACTTCAGACAATCTTAAACGAGGCTCAAGTGAAATAGAGATTCGTGCAGAACCACCACAAATGAAAAAGAGGAGAGCTAGCGATCTGCAGAGTCTCTTGGAGAGTTTTGAGAATTACCGTCGAGAGCAGCGCGAAAGGGAGGAACACAGGATGAGGCAAATGAAGGAAATGCATGAGGATGAAATGAAAGTAACCAACCGCTTTCTTGACATTATTCATCAGTACGTCCAGAACGGAAATAGCTGATATATCATCTGTCATTCCAAAGTTATTCACTTTATATTTTCTTATTCTATCGAGTTAGAAGATAAATCACTTGAATACGTGGTGATCTATATTTAAGATGACTAATTATTGTCCTGCATGATATTTGACTGTAGATTAGATTAGAGTAACACTGTCAGAATTGTTTTTAAAGCAATACAAACTGTAACTGACGGTATTTTTTCAACTATCCAATTATGCACCAAATAACACCTACCGGTGTAACTAATATAATCCCAAAGATCTGAAGAAAAATTCAACAAAATAAACAAGGGAATATTGTTTGAGAGCATACCTACAATGAGCGTTTCGTATAAACCGCCATTGTGTCGTATACACGGACATGGGAACGGTGATTGCCGAACATAATCGGGTTGCTGAGACCGAGGCCTTAAACATAGACGGAAACTGACGCGAGTAACTACACGTGTCGTTTGTTTTAAAATATTACGTTGTTTCATGAATGACTAGGAATACTATATAAATGTAAAAAGGTAATGATTACGCAAATGTGCCACTCAAATGAAAATTTTATTGTGAATTTTCTATAAAATTGGCATGTTAAACTATTTACAAATCTAACACGTGCTCAGTGCCTCTCTTTCGCTTTTTCCGAACTGGTGACCTCCAAGGTCACTGCAACATCGGAGATTACGAGCAGGAATTACTGACAGGATGACAATGACTCATGAATTCACATTGTTTGCTAATTTGACGGGTTTATTGCTTCAGATTAACTCTGATTCTATTAAGTGATGTATATTCAATCACAAATATGTTCACTATTTGTTCTTTTATTTTTCAATTTATTTACTGTCAGTTACAGGTTGTATTGCTTTAAATGTGACTCTTATATTATACTACTAGCTGTGGACGGACGACGCGAGCAGTCGCCATGTAATCTGTTAGACAAGGGAGCTTAGAGTTCTGCAGCTAATGAAACTTTCATTCCATTTCAGTCCCATACTTGCTATATTATATAGATATTTTGGGATTCTGTTCAAAGGGTCATAGGTCAAGATCACAGCTCGTAATCACTGCAAGTAGTGTTGTGGATACCATGCGAAGAGTGTCATTTGCCATTCTAGTTTTCAGCTTTATACTAGTTGTATTGATGCATGGTAGGTTGGAGATTATTTATGGATCGAATGTTAAAATAAAGTCGTACACATCATTTAATCAATCGGATTTTGGAATAAATGCCTTGTTTGTATAATGGGGATATGAAACCATGGAAACATGTGTTAATTTGTTTTACCAGAGAAGGAAGCGTGGGGTGATTTGACAAGTATTATTGACGAGGTTGAATATGCAGAAATTATCCACGGGTTCCATTGTCATATTCCCATAGTACGATCAAACTAGACATTTATTCATCATCTTCGTATTTTGTAATTTGGCTTGTTTCGTTTTTTAATATTTATAATCCAGTGCGTTAGAGTATTCGAATAGGTGTTCGGGTAGGTCACGTGGCAATTGGGCATTTCAAAACGAGAGTATGTGGCAGCTTAAACCTACTCGTAAGAAATTTTATTACTGCGTTAGTGAGGTGGGAGGAGACGAATTGCGTTAATTGTCAAAACTTCTATCTAATGCATTATCAAACTAATCATATATTGTTATATCGTTTCACTTTAAAAAAAAAAAAAGAAAAAAAGAATTGAATTACCATTTCTTATTTGATTCATGATGGTTATTTTTGCATATTAGTAATCAAAATGCAAGTTTGTTGTAAACGTTTGCGTGTATATAAATAGAATTATAGTAGAGTGTTAGTGAACAGCTATTCCTATTTACAGTTTATTGTACACCCATTGTACAAGGAGGACATTATTATATTGTTTTAAACATGTCGGTCGGTACTTCAGTCGATCTGTTCCATACACAACTGTAGAACGCTCTCACAAACTTCATACCAGGTCAGTATGGTCAAGGTCATTACCAGACGTGACATAGTTTGTGTACAATTGGTCTTCCACAGCGGATAATTGGAGAACGATTTGATTCGTAGATTTTATACAACACATCAACGTGCACATAAATCCTATTGCTCGGCAGGTCAGTATAGTCAAGGTCGCTACCAGGTCAGAAAAGTTGTGTGTGTGGATCTTGTTCAACGGACAACTGACTTCACACTTGGTATGTTGATACACGACATAACGTGCACAGAATTCCTATTGGCATGTGTTTCTCTATATTACCGCGTCGATCTTATTATTTAGCGCAGGGGCGGATCCAGGAATTGCGGTTTCGGGGGGCGCCACTTTGTGAGGCAGTGGGTCCAGGGCGAAACCCTAGTGGGGGTCCAGGGGGCAAAGTCCCCGAAAGCTTCTGGATTTTGCAGATTTTATGGGGCTTGACATATTTCTCCCATTTAGTCATTTGTACTATTTTCTATCATTTTAATAAGGTGAAATTAATAAAATGACCCAAATTTTAAGGGTTTTTTTTGGGGGGGGGGATTAAGTTCTCCCAATAAAGTAATTTAAGAAATCAAACGATTTTGTCATTTATTTCTTCAGGAGTGGAAGAAATTATTGCTTCTTTTATCGTTTAGTACATTTTGGAAACAAGATACCGCGATTTACCTTAAATTTGAAAATTCATGAAATGGCGAGTCGAAATAATATTCCGAGGAATCCAGCGTAGACCAACGTTTACCGTAAGCTTCCCGTCGTGTATACTAAACCCCAAAAATCTTCGTGTTTCGTAAACACAATGACGTGCTGCGCCCCCTCTAAATCCGCCACTGATTTAGCGTGTAGTGCTGTATGAAAGGTGAAGATAAAGAACACTACAGTGATCAATCTCATAACTCCTATAAACATTAGAAAATATAGAGTTGGGCAAACACGGACCCCTGGATATACCAAACGTGGGATCAGGTGCCTATAGAATCTACTAGTAATGTGGGGGATACAAGTTTTTAAAACATTTTTTGTTCATTGGTCGAACAAAATGAGGGAGAATATAAAGAATTTTGTGTGAATCTGAGATTACTTGTAACGGTTTATGAATTTAAAAAAAACCCAAAAAAAACAACGAAATATAGCAAATGTTTATTACCGACAATATACAGGAGAGTGCAAATACATATAGAGTTTATATAGTAAAACTGTTGTCACTGCATTATTATCAATTCAGTTCTAGTACAAAGAAATTAAAACGTTTTTATACGTCTCATTCAGATAGTTCTGAAAATTCTTATTCCTCAATTTGAATTGCTTTTAAAGACCCTTTGAGGGAAGAGTAAAGCAGTATCGAGCTTCTTTTCCTGTCAAAACACATCAGCTCCACCGATTCCTTGAATCGATTTCTTGGCCCTTGCCATATTGTCGCAAGGAATTTACCACTTCTGTTGTATACACCAAGTGAATGCTGTTCTTCGTCGAGTACTATTATGAAATGGCGAGTCGAAATAATATCCTGAGGAGTCCAGCGTAGACCAACGTTTACCGTAAGCTTCCCGTCGTGTATACTAAATCCCAAAATTCTTCGGGTTTCTGGAACACAAGCGTAAACACAATCTTCGTGGATGCAGAGTTTCGTGTCCTGTGTAAGGATGCTGTTACAAGATTCTTGAGAAATCGTTCGAATATTTTTGCCGTGGCCGTCCGTAACTTGGATAACACCACCATCGGAAGTGGAGAAACACACAATGACAAAGCGTCCATTGTTGAAGACGACGTGGAATCCTAATCCGATCAGACCAAATGACTTGCGTTCAGATTCTATGCCACCATTTTTCATCGAGTAGAAGAGGACATTTTTCCCGCATGTGATTGCAACAGTCTTTCCTTCAATGCCTGTTATTGAATGACAAAAAACGGGAAGGTGTCTCGTGGCACGGTACTCGTATCGTCTGTTAAAGTTCATTAGTTGGCGCGTACCACAATCCAAAACGAAGAGATCGCCATTTTTAAGGCATACAATACCTGCAACTTTGGTTCTCTTCATACTTTACCTTTAAATAATATATAAATATAATATTCTGTAAGTGTACTGTACTCTACTTTAGATACATTTTGAATAATTGCATATTTTTAGAAGTTTATGGGATGAATGCATTGAATAAAACTCTGAGTGGGTAGAAATTACTTTACACGAAATTTAAAAAAAAAATCACATTTTTGGGTTTACAGACACATGTCCAATGATAAATTTTAAAATGTAATTACATTAAGTTTCCACTTTAATAATATCTTACCCTTTCGTCGTCTCTGTGTTAATTGCATATAAACAGTTTCTCACTGACTATACTTATGTACACGGTTTGATAAATGATGATTGTAGTAATTCATTTGTTATGTTAATTGATAAACTGCAAACCTATCAACACAGTCGTAAAGTATTTCTTTTAAGTCTCAGATTAAAATCGCTATGAACAAGGCAAGGTTTGTGTTATCATGAAGACGCATCGAAAGATATATTGACAAATACTTATCTCAAAGATGCCCGTGACTGTACATGTTTAAATTCTTGATAGAATCATTGGTATAATGCACATGAAGTCAGCCAACGGCTTGAAATGGTTGTATGATTTTAAAATACGGTACGGTGAAACGACGGACTATAGTCAAATGAACTCTTCAGTTCTGGAGAAATCCATTTCGACCTTAATGTGTTCTATTTTATACTATATGTACAAAGTTCAAGCGTACTTTGTACATGAAAGGTGAAGATAACGAACAGTGATCAATCACATAACTCCTATTAGCAATACAAAATAAATAGTTGGGCAAACACAAACCCCTGGGTACACCAGAGGTGGGATCAGGTGCCCAGGAGGAGTAAGCATCCCCTGTCGACCGGTCACACCCGCCGTGAGACCTATATCTTGATCAGGTAAACGGAGTTATCCGCAGTCAAAATCAGTGTGCCAAGAACGGCCTAACAATCGGAATGAAACACGTCAAACAGCATTTGACCCAATGCTAGGTTGTATTGGCAAACTAGATCGTAATAACGACCATAGAATTTGCGAAATTGCTGATTTTAAACGAAACTGTTGAAACCCCTGCACCATCAACTTGTTTGTCAGTAGCCTGTTTCAATTTAAAAACTGACCATATAAGCAGAACAAGCTCTTGTGTATCGAATCAGTTGAGAGATGTAAACACGATATGCAGGTGATAATGAAATATTGCTACCCTCACCGAAATACAAAGGTTCTGACAAACAGTTGTGGTAAATTTGCCGCAAGTTTGCAGCAAATCTCTGGCAAATGTTTGCTGCAAGCTTGCTGCAAATTCATAATTGTCATGCAAATAAGCTCTGTGGTAAACAGTATTGGCAAGTTTGAGGCAAACGATTCTGTCAAACATTTCTGGCATGCATATTGATAGCAATCTGGTTCTGGCAAATTTGCAGCAAACAGTTCTGGTAAATGTTCGCAGCAAACAATTCTAGCAAGTTTGTGGCAAACAATTTGGGAAATATACTTAGAATGAAGTATTTGGTTGAATCATGATTAAAGTATTTCGGAGTAGCGATAATCTGACTTTTTCATTGCCATTGATAATGATATCATTCTACCCAATGATAGAACTAATGTAATTTATCCAACTAATCGACGACTTTAAAGGAGCGAGATTAAAAGTTTAGTGTTTGACAAAAAGCTAAATTCACAGTTTTCACCCCCCCCCCCCACCTCCCCCTTAAAATTAAATAAATGTAAATGTATGATGAATGTTGAAACTATTGATTGATTGCATCTTGTTTAACGTTCCTCTCTGTATACCTTTTCTACTGTTTGTTCACAAATAAGAGTGTACATTAAAACTATTAAATGTTCATTTATATAATGTGGGGAAAATGTGTAATTGTTTATTATAAAGCACTGTCCAATTTATCATTAATCTAGATTCATTTTAAATTTTCATAAATATGGGAAGTTGACGATGGAGAAGCTGAAATCATCCCGTTTGTCATAAAGTAGTATAAAATGGAATACATTAAGGCGACCCTTTCTCAAAGTACATACATTTCATTTAGAACTGATATTAGGGGGAAAAGGATATAAAGATGATGAATAGATAAATTTCTCCTTGTTTATTATCATCCACTCGTAACTTGATTGTTTGTGCTTTGTAGAAATACATTGGTTCCTAATGGGTTTCAATATTGTCACGTCCCAACAGTAATACGGTGGGTTTTTTGTTTTTTTTTTATACATCCGTCGAGTATGGAACACCAAATTAACATTGAAGCTCAAATAATTTAAGATATTTTATATCATCAATTCAATTATTGCGCGCATTAATTCAATCAATGAGGGCAATGGTTGATTTGATTCGCATCTTTGCAAACCGGTCGCGGAATCTCAGTGTTAGAGCGTTCGCTTCGTGACATGGAGGTTTTTAGTTCAACATCCACTAGAGTCGTGGCCGCGTCAAACCTAAGACGTAGATATATGTAGTGATTGCTCTTTCACCAAACGCTCGACATTTAGAAGTGAGAGTCACGGGTCTTTCAGATATGACCTTAAAAACGGAGGTCGCGGTAGGCGTTGGCACGTTCACCGCTATGGCCCTGAAAACTAAGCATAGGTCTAAATTTGTGTTACTTCATTTTCTCTGGTAACGTCTCAATATGAATAAAACAAGTCTCAGGACGAAAAACAAATAAATTAACACAAAAACACGAGCGGGGCCCGAGCTCACGACCTTCCGGTTACGAAGGAGGAAATAGTAATTTGTCTGTTCATTCGGTTGTTCGTTCGGTTGTTTAGCTCTGTGTACAAAATTTAAATCCGATTTAGATTAAACTTATAAAAGGTTTCAAGGATTCTACAATTTTCATACAGGAAATTGATATCCTAAAACTTCATTGCTTGTGCACAAATCTCTTACGGAAATAAAAAGTGCTTACAATTCAATCATTTTTTTCCTCTCGAAAGGGTTTTTTGTTTTAAAGAAAAGAGTTGACTACTTCACAAAATGTAAATTTTAATTGGACAAACTTATCCGAGAATTTGTTATCCATTTCATAAAGAAAATGTTCACAATGTGAAAACCTTATCCAGGAAAAACGTAACGAACTTCTACTAGTACTTCCACTCGTTATTTTGTATCCTTTTCTATCTAGTAGTATATACGGAAGCATAAGTATAAGCTCATAACACTTAGAAATTCTAGAATGATGAGTTAGGGCTGTATGGACCGTGGATATCGGCCTGGATAGCTCAGTGGTTAGAGTGCCTAATTAGTAATGCAGGGGTCCCGGGTTAAGAGTCACGGTCCAGCCATGAATTGTATCCTTTCCTTTATTACATGTAATAAATTTCACATCAATGCAAGCATTAATCATAGACGCACAAACAAACGAAAATTTCTTATGTGCAAATACATGTATAGTATATCCACCAGAGGAAGTAATCCCAGAATTAATGTAAGTACAAAATATCTAATGTGGCCATGAATTTACCTTTAGATTGTGCAATATTTGTATATATTTTTGATGGGATAAAACTGTTGATTGTACTGAACTACACGTATATTATATGTGGGACAGAAATGTACGAGAAAAATTACATCTTTATATTAGAGACAAACGATACAAATGTTTCAAATTTGGGGAAAGAGTAAATACATTTATTGACAATGTCTTTCATAATTTTATATAGGCGTAAAATAATATGAAAATACTTGTCAAATCAGTTTGACATTTGGGCACGAATATGCATTGAAATGTAGCATGGTTTGGGATTTCTTTTAAGTAAGGGGGGAATGACTTGTTTAAAATTCTTGTCAAGTGAGACAAAATAATGACAATGATACATTGTGCTTTAATTTGCACAAACTTGAAAATGTTGAAATGATAATTCGGAGGGGTTGTGATTGCTGGTTGAGGTATTTATTTACTGAAACTGCCTCATATTTTGTACATGTACCAGCGCTCGTTCCGGTTCGCTACATGTACATTTCACAGGGGCTAAGCCCGTTTTGGGCCCGAACCCTGTGATACCATAAATATAGATCACAGGGTTCGGGCCCAAAACGGGCTTAGCCCCTGTGGTACATTTATAAGGGTTGAATTCATAACTGTAGGCTCTTACAGTCTTCTCTCACTCAGAACTTCTCCTCGCACTTTTTAACCAAATAATAATTATATGTTTTGTATTGATAAAATGATTTATATAAATCATATTCGTTGATATTGGTGAGTGATCTGTACTACATTTTCCTTGAATTTTCACAGTTGATGCCCCTGACATTTGTACTTTATAAATTAAATTTCTGATATAATAAGAAAGTTTACTTTCACTCTTACGCACACGTTCCTTTTTCATTCTTGTCTTGCTGTGAAGATCAATCCTTTCACTCTTGTGTTCCGAATGGCAATATTAACGGTTCACGAACGCTTCGTGAACAGTCGGAGAGCGCACGTTGAGCGAACGGGAAAATGGTAAAGTAGAACGTTTCAGGGACTGTACCTGCTTTTTAAAGAAAATCAGAATGTTTGGGTTTTGAAATGTTGACATCAAGACACCGCTCATTATAAAACTTATCAAGACAGTCGATATTTTGTTGAAGACCTATTGAGGTGACTGAGACAATAAAACCACATCATACATTAAACAATGAATTAGTTTGTCATCTAGTTGTACGTTGCCATTCATAATATTACTAAAATATTTGGGGAGTTTAAATTGTCTCCCTGTGTAACACCCAACTTGATAGGGAATGTTTCAGTTAATTAATTGTTAACTTTAATACATGACCTACTAAAATTGTACAAATATACATGCATATACTTATGATAATATTGCAGAATTTTATCTAACACCAATCTGTAAAACTATATACATTGTATATTAAATGTGGTAAAAAAGAAAAATAGTTTTAAAAATATTTTCTGCACGAAAGTAGATCGCATTATGGTCACCTGATAAGCCTACTGAATTGTAAGAGTGGAAAAAGTTAAAACAATATTTCTCTTGTGAAGGTGTGACAGGATGTTATCTGTATTTCCTCGAATTTCTCTCATCAATCGTGAACCGTGTCTTTCCTGTATATAGTCATACCATTTCCGATTTGAAAGTGAAAGTATCGGCATAATTAAAGGCCACTTACTGGTGACTTAGAATGGAGTTGCACCTGTGCTGTTTGTTGAATTCGTGGACATTGCTATTAGGAGGATTGTCGACCATTTTATTTTTGCTGTTATGGTAAGATACATCACATCGAACCTCTTCTACAATAGGCCCTAGCTCTTATGTTTTCCTAAACCATCACTGATGGATGTAGATCTACTGATGCATCAGTGCATCACTTACTTTATACCTATATCTGTATATTACATACACAAACATCATTAACATGGGTATTCACGTCTCGCTTCTTCTATGTCATGACTCGCATTCGATTAAAGTCTGTATGCATGATTATCATATATTTGTTACATTTCAAAATGGTAAACTAGTCTTTACTACTTACTAGGCGAATTCTTTTGCAAAATTATTAATGGCTACCTTGGAATTCATAAGCATTCTTTTGATTTCTCCAAAATTCAGTAATTCCGTGAAAGCAAATTTCAAACTTTATTTTCACATCACAACTGATTCTTGTTTTGAATAATATATGACATAGCAAAGTAGGTGAAATTATGCATTTAATTTCCTCGAAAATTATCAAAAAGTTGTTCAAAACTCATGGGGCAATTTAATTAGGCCCTAGTTGTTGACTGTAAATATATTAAACACTGATAATTGAATTTTCCCCCAAGCATGCATGGTGAAATTGCCTGCAGCTCACACTTTGATGATTTTTGCTATCTGGAAGAAAAGGACAGGAAAATTTATAATTCTTAAGGCCAAGATAAATAAATAGTGTGTTTCCTATTCCAGCCTGAAAAAAAATAGGGTAGGTAGGTAGGTAGGGAAAACATTTTATTTTATTTTAACATTTTATTGTTTAAAATTCAACTTTGACAATATGACATTTTACATCAGGATTAAAGCACATTGTGTACATGTAAAACTATTTTAAGAAATGCATATTACACTGACATAGTTATGGAAAAGCTACCTGGACATTTTTTTCTTAATTTGGAAATGCTCGTCCTTTCGACATTAAAAAACCTGGAAGACATCAATAGATTTTTTGGTCACCAATTCAGCTGCCACTAATAACCCTGCGTCTAATGTAGGGTCAACGTTCGGTTCACAAATAAACTCTAAATATTTCATTTCAAATCCAGCTAAGTCACCAACAGAAATACTGCCCTGAACGACATACGGCTACGTGTTTTTGGAATGCGATTTATTTGGCCATTGAACATGATATTGTAGTTTTGCAGTGTTTTGGCCAATCAGATGGCTCTTCATGATGCATCTCAAAAATACTAAACAATGATTCATTGTTTTTAGCTCACCTGAAATGAGCTTTTCTGATCAAAATTTTTCCGTTTTCTGTCGGCGTCGGCGTAAACTTTTCACATTTTCATCTTCTTCTCAAGAACCACTGGGCCAATTACATTAAACCAAAGTTGGCCAAAAGCATTCTTGGGTAAGGGGCTTTCAAGTTTGTTCAAATAAAGGGCCATACCCCCTTTAAAGGGGAGATAATCACAAAAATAGGGTGGGGTCATTTAAAAATCTTCTTCTCAAGAACCACTGGGCCAGAGGAGCTGAAATCTTCATGAAAGCTTCCTGACATAGTGCAGATTCAAGTTTGTTCAAATCATGGCCCCCGGGGTTAGGTTGAGGCCACAATAGGGGATCAAAGTTTTACATAGAATTATATAGGGAAAATCTTTAAAAATCTTCTTGAATCTTCTCAAGAACCAATGAGTCAGAAGAGCTGAAATTTATATGAAAGCTTCCTGACATAGTGCAGATTCAAGTTTGTTCAAATCATGGCCCCCGGGGGTAGATTGGGGCCACAATATGGGATCAAAGTTTTACATAGAAATATATAGGGAAAATCTTTAAAAATCTTCTTCTCAAGAGCCAATGAGCCAGAAGAGCTGAGATTTACATGAAAGCATTCTGACATAGTGCAGATTCAAGTTTGTTCAAATCATGGTCCCCGGGGGTAGGTTGGGGCCACAATACAGGGCTTGAAGCTAACTTTTTATGACACCAGTCCAGCCGGACTGATGGGGTATAATTTCAACCAGTCCGCAGAAAAATTTACCAGACCAACAGAGTTTTCCAGAAATGATTAAACATATTTAGTTGATGTTATTAAAATGAAATTTAACTCATTATGCCTCAGAAAATATTGTAACACTTAAATGTGGGATTTATACTTACGAATCAGATTCGTCTGATAGATCTACAGATTGAAGCATGCCAAATGTGTATAAAATTTCATGTTAAAGTATATTTTCCAAAATGATGCTTTAGAAAATTAAGCAGTCCCATCGGACTGACTAAAACAAATGTCAGTCAGTCCGCCAGACTTTTAACCAGTCACAGACTGACGGGCATATTTTAATTTCGAGCCCTGCAATACGGACTAAGGTTGTACAATACATGCAAATATATATAGAAAGTCTTCAGATATGGGCCAAGGTAACTCAGGTTAGCGATGTGGCCCTTTGGGTCTCTTGTTTACTTTAGTCATCAAGTTTTTTCCCACTTGATGTTTGTATTTTCCTATCGTAATTACCAGTAATATGCTTGTCAAGGCAAGCACGATGCCATTTTTCCCGGAGAAATCGCTGTCTGAACATTTCTGATTAATGCATATAGTATCATTCGGCCAACCTCGGCTGATTCCATTACCTACATCAAAGTATGAGGTACGAATCTTCCGAGGTGAGCTGAGTGCGTATAGGATATATATTTTCTCAAACACGGAAAATTAATGATCGAGATTAGGATTTCTAATAGTGAAACCGGAATTGTTTACTTCCGGGAAGTATATTGGCGGATAAATTTTTCAGGGTCGGCTCATATATTTTAGGGTCGGTCGGGGAACCGGAAACACACAATTTATTTATCTAGGCCTAACTGAAATTCATTTGTTTTGTATATATTATTTATATACATATACGATTTATCTGTAATTTACAGGTACATGGTATATGTACAAACACCTGTTATTTTTGTAATTCAAAATTATGGTTATAGATTAACAGCAAAAATAGACAGTTCAATAGTCCAGTTTGGGGCAACATTGCTTGATTGAAAACTGAAAATATGAATGTGATAAAAGAGAATGATTTTTAAATATATATATGAAACTGAGTCAGAAAATACATGTATTGTTTGTGAGTATTTTAGTCAAAGTAGTCTAGAGTTAGGGTATAATATATTTTAAGAGTTAATTTTTATATATCTTAGATGAGGGGGGATTAGTACATAAAATACACTCCTATATATGATTCCTGATCTCACATGGATGTTATCACTATCAAATCAGCTTATGTCAGATTATATTTGATCCAACAGAAATAGTCCGTGTGGCCAGTGTAATTGGGAAGAAACGATATCATAGAAGAATTAACCCAAGTTAACTCTGGATTACTGCCTACATATACGGAAATTCAACTCATATATATTTCAAATAGCTTTATGATTTTGCTAATGAAATAATCTCACATAAATGTTACAAGTCTGAGGCATATCGAATTAAATTCCATTAAATTTTATTTTATAACATTAACGAAATATATTTATTTCTGGAAAACTCTGGTGGACTGGTAAATTTTTCTGTGGACTGGTTGAAATTATACCCACTGGTATAATGGACTGGTGACATAAAATTTTAATTTCAAGCCCTGTAAACCACATTTGCAATTTATCAAAGAGTGAATGTTTTTGCCGTGTTTTGGTCTGTAAACCTATATACATGTATGTGTGCCCCCCCCCCCCCCCCCCCCCCATGAAACAACAAAAGTATTGACAATTTATAATACCTGTAAAAAGGAATTTTTTTTTATTGGAGGGGGGGGGGTTAAAAATAGTTTCTGTTTTCCATTGATTTCTTTATATAGAACCTCCCATGGTTTGATATGATTTGTATTTAACAAGTTGTGTGTTTTCTATCCTCAAGCATTAGCAATGTTGTGTTATTTGTGCATCTATAGTTCATTTTCTGATGGGGTAATACCAGGTGTAGTGAGTATTGGGGGAGCTCCTCCCTAGTTGTCCCTACTTGTATTAAGGACGTATGTGGGGAAACAATATTTTGATGAAAGAGAATATATCGGTATTATCAGAGAACAACATGCTGTCTACTTTATTATTACTTCCAGGCCACACAGATGATACAGATTATATCTTTTTGAAGCAGGCTTGGTAAAGGAAATTTCCTTGTTTTCGTTTGAGAACAAGGACTTTCACAACTACTTGAATTTTCGTAGAAATATCTGACAAGGAAATGAACAGCATGATCGATCGATACAGCTTTCCTTACAAATGTATTTGAATCAGGTGGCATTGCTACTTTAGCTGGCACTGATTCATGTTCCGTGATATACGGGATCATACATGTTCTGAATTTTCAATACATATATACAAAATCCACATTCTGTCAAGGAATACAAATACTTACAATGTAGTTGTCTATTAGTGATGTTTGTCTCTAAATGTTAAGCTGAATTTTTGTTGTCTCAGTGGAACAGCATTTGAATTCATGTTACAAATATTTCAAGTCAGTTTAACTTTTTAGTAAACTCAGGTGACCTATTGCAATCGGTTGTCATCCATCATCGTGCGTCGTCCGTTAACAATTAAACATTTTTAACTTCTTCTTGATAACTACAAGTCCAATTCTTTTCAAATTTGGTATGAAGTATCTTTGGGACAAGGGGGACTTAAATTGTAAATTTCAGGTCTCCAGCATCCCTGGAGCCTTAGGGGTGGAGCAAAAAGTGTCCAAAATTGACCAATTTTCAAAAATCTTCTTCTCAAGAACCGCACATGTGTAAGAAAAACTAAATGCATGGTGATGGAGAGCAGGAAGGCCTCTACCAAAATTGTAAATTTCATGATCCCCGGGGTAGTGGTGTCTAGCTGGGCCAAACTGGGTATATAGTATTTATGTGTAAAACACTTAAATAACATCTTCTTTAGTGCTGTTGATACTATATTGAAACTAAATAGATATTTAGAAAGAGCAGGTAGTCCTTTACCAAAATTTTAAATTTGATGATCCCAGGGGTGGGGGTTTTGGTATCAGGGCGGGGCCAAAATGGTCAGTTATGAAATGTGTGAACAATAGATATTTTTAACTTCTTCTTGATATGGCTATCATTCCAATTCTTTTCATATTTGGTGTGAAGCATCTTTGGAACAAGGGGGGACATAGATTGTAAATTTCAGGATTCCTTCACCCCATGGGTCCTTAGGGGTGGGGCAAAAACTGCCCAAAATTGACAAATTTTCGACAATCTTCTTCACAAGAACCGCACACGTGTAAGAGAAACTAAATGCATGTTGATGGGAGAGCAGGAAGGGCTCTACCAAAGTTGTAAATTTCATGATCCCCGGGGTAGAGGTTATGACCCCAGGGCAGGGCCAAACTTGTTATGTAAAACACTTAAATAACATCTTCTTTAGTGCTGTTGATACTAAATTGAAACTAAATGGATAGAGCAGGTAGTCTTTTACCAATATTGTAGATCGAGTTGATGATCCCCAGAGTAAGGGTTCTGACCCCAGGGTGGGGCCAAACTTAGTATATAGTATTTATGTGTAAGTTTGCTGATACTGTATAAAAATCTAAATACATACTTAGGAATAGCAGAAAAGGATGTACAAAAAATGGTGAATTTCAATCAAAACCCAGGGTTATGACTTAAGGATGAATCCAAATTAGTCATATGTTTTTATGTTCTAATGTTAATACACCTATTATTTAAAGCCTTTCATCAGTGTATGCACTTTTGAAGGCAGTGAAGTTTTAAGAACACATCTTGTTTTATACCATTGCTGAACATTAGAATTTAGCTTAGATATTCAGAACAGGAAATTTTTTCTAGATTTCATAGCACATGAAAGTAGTGATATTTTTTCACTAGTATTCAGGTGACCGATAAGCCTGTGGGCCTCTTGTTTAGCTCACCTGACTGAAAGCTCAAGTGAGCTTTTCTGATCGCCTGTTGTCTGTCTTCTGTGCGTCTGCCCTGTCTGTCTGTCTGTAAACTTTTTTCATTTTTGACTTCTTCTCCAGAACCACTGATCATGAGCCAATTTCAACCAAACTTGGCAAAAAGTATCTTTAGGTGAAGGGCTTTCAAGTTTATTCACCTGTAGGGCCATGTCCCCATCAAAGGGGAGATAATCACGAAAATGCATAAATAGGGTGGGTCATTTAAAAATCTTCTTAAGAACCACTAGACCAGAAGTAGGTTGGGGCCACAATAGGGGATCAAAGTTTTACATACAAATATATAGGTAAAATCTTTAAAAATATTCTTCTCAAGAACCACTGGGCCAGGAAAGTACAAATTTACATGAAAGCTTCCTGACATAGTGCAGGTTCAAGTTTGTAAAAATCAGGACCCCTGAGGTAGGGGTGAATCAATATATCGATATATCGAAATGTACCGGTATACGCCTGTCCAGCGATATACGATACGGTGTTTCGACGATATGATATGATATAATGTCGGGTTTAAAAATAGCCCTTTTAATAGTCGGGATCGAAGTTCATAATTTAAAAATGGCTTCTAACAGGAACACGATTCCTCAGACTTTAATACCCGCTTTTACATTGTGACATCAGAGATTCCTCAGACTTTAATACCTGCTTTAACATTGTGACACATCAGAGATTCCTCAGACTTTAATACCCGCTTTAACATTGTGACACATCGGAGATTTCTCAGACTTTAATCCCCGCTTTTACATTGTGACATTGGAGTTTCCTCAGACTTTAATTGTCATTGTTTGTTTTGTTATGAAATAAAAGATATTAAAAACCACTTCATTTTTTTTTAATTTTGATATTTTACCTCAGAAAATGCTTAACTACATTGTATATCCAATATATCGGATATCGCATCAGAAAATATTGTATCGTATCGTATCGGAAAATCTTGAGCAATGCACACCCCTACCCTGAGGGTAGGATGGGGCCACAATTAATACTTGAATAGGGGATCATATTTTTACATGCAAATATATAGGAAAAATCTTTAAAAATCTCCTTCTCAAGAACCACTGTGCCAGAAAAGTACAAATTTACATGAAAGCTTCCTAACATACTGCAAATTCAAGTTTGTTTAAATTCATGAAAACTTCCTGATATAGTGATATAGTGCAGATTCAAGTTTGATAAAATCATGTCCCAGGGGAAAGGATGGGGCCACAATAGGGGATCAAAGTTATAAATACAAATATATAGGGAACATCTTTAAAAATTTTCTTCTCAAGAACCCTTGAGCCAAAGAAGTTTACATTTACATGAAAACTTTCTGACATAGTGCAGATTTAAGTTTGTAAAAATTATGGCCCCCGGGGGTAGTTTGGGGCCACAATAGGGATCAAAGTTTTACATACAAATAGATGTTAAGGAAAATCTTTGAATATAAGCCAAGGTTATATGTTGGGCAGAAGAAAAAAAATGAATTTGCATTCTTTTGAAAAATTGTTACATTTGCCAGTTGTTTAAATTTAGTTATGGTTATGGAAAATCGTATATTTTTTTACTTTGCTGTACAGTTGTTCAATTTTACCTTGGTACAGGCTGAGGCGCCGGGAAGCTGAAGATTATCAGAAAGCGACTGGGATCCCAGTGGTGGATGGAATTCTCCCTCTGTTGGGTCACCTCCCCCAGATCTTCAAACTGGTACAGATCGTTCAGAAAGATTTTATTTAGTTTACCTGAGAAGTACACTCGAGTGAACTCTTCACCTGGGTAGTACTTAAGTGAGCTCTTCACCTGGGTAGTACTCGAGTGAGCTCTTCACCTGGGTAGTACTCGAGTGAGCTCTTCACCTGGGTAGTACTCGAGTGAGCTCTTCACCTGGGTAGTACACTCAAGTGAGCTCTTCACCTGGGTAGTACACTCAAGTGAGCTCTTCTTATCAAAATCAGTCTGTTGGATGTTGTTGTCATTGTAGTCATTTAAAACTTTTCACATTTTTACCAGAGTTGTGATGAAGTCTAACTTCTGGTTTTGTGGATGATGATGGGGTATCCAGGCTTCAACATTTCACTTTGCAGTGTTTAGATCTGCAAATTCTATACATTCATATTACCAAACAGAAATATATTTTAATGACAGTCGTTGTGAGTATGCAATTTGTGGCATCAATGCAGATATTGGCAACTTGTACAATTCATTTGTACATCATTGATGTAAGAACAGGAGGGGGCACTTTTTGACAATGTAATTTTTCCATTATCTTCATATACCAATTGGGGTTGCACTTATTTATGGCAGTAGGAAATGGTAGTGGAGTAGTAATATTTTTACTGAAGTGATACACCCCCCTCCCCCCACACACTTTGAAAAGCAGCGATGCCACAGGTCTGTACATACATTGCCAGCACTTCATGAGAAAGATACATTCAATATTAAGTCAAAAGCTGAATTTTTTTAGGCTTGGACCCAGAATTACAGTCAATGAATTCAATACACATATTCTTGAGCAAGTCATTGAAATAAACTTCTTTCTAAAACAATATGATAGAAACAAAATGATACTTATAATCAAGCTGCATCCTTGGTTAAAAAAGAAAATACATAAAAGTGTAAAGGTAGTTTTAATTGAACAAAAATAGGCTTTGAAATGATATTAGTCTGAGTGTCTTCTTGTCAGTACCTGCCACCACATTTTGGAGGGCACCGCACCTCTAAATTTATTTCCTCTTTGTTTTTCCAAGTCCGAGGCACATTGCAGAAAATTGCGTTCTGTAAACCCTAATTCCAAGTACCACCCTTTGTTTTGCATTTTTGGGGTAATTCAAATTAATCCTCTTTGGAAAGCTTTGAAGCCCCTCCCCACCTGGCAACTTCTGCTATTTTCCCCATCATTCTAAAATATCATTGGGGGAACGGAGTACTTTTTGGCAGCTATCCAGATGGAAAATCCGTTCTGTTTGTCATCTAGCTGCAATAGCAGAAGACATTGCTTCATCTGTCAATGCCCTGTAGGCTGTTGTCTCTTCTTGTCACTGATGTAATTTAATGCAATTCATAAATTAACGCTGATTTTGACTTCTTGTTTTTTCAAGTTGACTAAAATTGGAAACAATAAAACTAGAATTACAAGAGAAAATGAAACAAGTTACCTTTAGATGTTGCTTGACCTTGTTTATGGAGGAGAGTAAGCAAAGATGATAACATTTATTGATAAAATAAATCAAACACTAAGAGAAACTAAAGAGTTAATATCTGTCTTTTATTTTCAAGCAATGCAATAAGATGTCAAAAACCTGTTTGACATACGGTCACATTTGACTTTCGATCAGTTTACCCTGTAAGATATTCAGTTAGAACCGATAAGGAAGTTATTTTCATGTTTCAATCATCAATTTCAAAATTTCTTTGTTTATAGTGAAGTCTGTTTGCCAGTCAACATTTATATCTATGATAAAGGAAATTGTACAAACTGATGATATGATAATTGGATTATCCAAATATTAAAGTTAATATTAACAGAACTATATATTGAAACAAGTGTATACAGTGAAAACTGTCAAATCCGACTTCTATGCAATCTGTTTCACGGAGCATTCCAACCCTTATGTTCATTATCAGTTTTTAAAAAGAGGATGAGAATGAAAATTATCAATTTTCCCATGGGGATCCGGGTTAGAATAGGTCCTCAGTACCCCCTTGCTTGTTGTAAGAGCCAACTAAATGGGGCAGTCCTTCGGATAACACTGCAAAAACCAAGGCCCCTTGGCACAGCAGGTGTGGCACGATAAAGATCCCTCCCTGCTCAAAGGCTGTAAGCGCCGAGCATAGGCCTAAATTTTGCAGCCCTTCACTGGCAATAATGATGTCTCCATACTGGAAAAATTCTCAAGAGGGACGTTAAACAATATACAATCAATCATTTTCAATTTCATACTTTCATTGTTTTTACACTGTTTATCCTGACACACAATCCAACAAAAATATTTTCTCCCAGTGCATGTCAAATTAGACAGGTTTCACTGTATATGAAACTTGTGCCTATTCATGTTTATAACGAACTTCACTAAAATTAATATAGGGAATCTCAATTATAAGGAATTTTTTGTAAGTAAAGTGTCCCCAGTAATTCTCATTAAGCAAGGTTTACTGTATAAGAATTATCTTTAAAAAATTCATCTCAAAAAGTACAAAGGTAGGACTTGTCAAATTGATATGCAAGCATCCTCATGTTGTGTAGATTTAATTATGATAATCATTCCATGACCCCTTGAGGCAAGGGTGATGATTCAAGTTTGTAAATCATAATCCTTTGGGCCAGAGTCAGAGTGGGGACACAATAGATTTAAAGTGTTCAATTCCTTTGGAATGTATAGGACTCCCAACAACTATTTATAGCAGGGTAGAAAATTCAGATGAATAAATTAACATAATGCAGGGTTAGACACTAAGGCACGTCCGACCGACCGAGTCTACTAAATGATAGGTCCTGTCAGGTAAAATGTCGATTTACTAGTCCGACTGGTCTTGTTAAAAATAAGAAACTTTACTTTAAACCAGAAGATATTTTATTCTTAGCCAGAAAGATAACTGCAAAGAGTTTGAGAGCAATTTTGAACCGCGTGGTGACATAATCTCTATTTTTAGTTCTAATAAATAAGTCGCTGTCGGAATTGATGTTTTACGACATCTACTCAATGTTAATGTGTGTGTAAAGTTATGTTTCGGATAAATAGATATAAATTGAATTCATTTTTTTAAAAACAGTTTAATTGAATGAAATATTTATAAGAAAGTGTTTATCAAATTAATAAATTACGTCGTAAACAGCCATTTCTCGTTGTTGAAATGTGTGCGGGAATGTCTCTATATACAAATACGACTTCTCATCCTCAAGGAAAGATGTCCCAAGAGGGAAAAAAAAAGGAAAAGGAAAGCAGGGCTTATAAAGTAAAAATCAAAAAAAGGTTGAGGTCATTTTATTCTAAATGGACTAAAGAATTTCCGTAAAGAAACAGAAAATGTGTTTGAAAATAAAAGCATCAAATTGAATGACGAGATTAAAGATTTCTTTGAGACAATTAAATACATTTTAGTTGGAACTTAACGTTTGTAATTTAAATTAAGTATTTAGATATATATGGAGAATCTATCAGGGTTTTTTTTCTGGAAAGTTGGTCGGGGCTAGTGGATGTAAGGTCAGGTCTAGTAAAAATCATTTGAAGTAGCCCGACTGGTCTAGTGCTCAAAAAAGTAAATGTCAAACCCTGTAATGCAATACAGAATAGCAAAAAATTTACGATCAGATTTAAACAACCAACCTTAAGTTGCCTCGGCCTTTTGACCACCAACACGCTGCATTGTCCATCGTGTTGTAGCATTTGTTTATCATTTATAATTTTTGACAATTTTGTTTCAATTAGTGACACCATTATTTCTGCAGGGAGTAGATGAATATGAGAAGAAATGGTTAGAGATAAAGAATACAAAAGTCTTGTTGTAAGTATTGCTTAGTTTTGTTCTTAAAATAGTTTAAACAGCATCATTCAAAGGATGATGTATACACTTTGTAATATTATGTACAAACCGTATACATGTACATGTATTAGAAAACTTAAGGGTACATGTAGATCTATAATTATTTATAATGCAGAAGAAATGTGTGTGATTTTCATTATATATATAGATCATGGTACGGGAAGTCTCCCACAATCACAGTAGCAGATCCAGAGATACTAAGGCACATCTTAGTGAAGGATTTCCCTCACTTTCAGGACAGACCAAGAAGGGTAGGGAAATGATATTCATTTCCATTTTGGCCAAAATATTTTTTAAAAGAAAAAAGGCTGAAAATTGTCTTTTCTGTGAGAGAATAAAATGATTGAGGGCCATAGCTCTTTATCTCGCAGAATGGACAGTTCGAGGTGTTCCTCCTACTTGAACCATTATCTCCATAGTTTACATGATGAACAGTCATAGGCAAACACATCCTACAAGATCATATAAAAAATGTTCTTTTTCTTAATCAAATGAACAATTTCAGATAAATATTTTTGAACCTCATGGGAAGAGTTTTGCAAATTATTTTAGCTCACCTTAGCCAAATGCTCAATTGAGTTTTTCTGATAATTTTTTTTTCATCATTGACATTGGTGTTTTCATTAACTTTTCACATAATTAACTTCTTCTCAGAAACTGCTGGACCAATTCAACCAAACTTGACACAACGTAACTTTGGGTGAAGGGGATTCAAGTTTGTTCAAATTAAGGGCCACACCCCCTTCAAAGGGGAGAGAATGGAAAATTATGAAAAATTTTATGTTACATTTAAAGGAGGAATAACACACCAGAGAAATCTAATATGGATGGAAAGTGGAGGATATGTACAATATTTTAAAATGTTTCGTATTTACTTTTATTTCGTTTAAAAAATGCAGTTTTAGTAGAAAGTACTCTGAGAAAAATTAAAACCCTAGCTAGATTCAAACACATAAACCACAGAGCAGATCGATATGTTAACTTACTGAGCTACGCAGACAAGCAATTCAGCTGAAAAGTAATATGAATGTATTGCTGATATTTATATTTTTGAAGGTGAAGTCGGCATTATATGACAATTTGTATTATTCCTCCTTTGAAATCTTCTTAAGAACCACTGAACCTATTTTGAACAAACTTAATTGGCACAAAGTATCCTTGGATGAAGGGAATGTTTTTACTGTGATTGTAGATAATGAGATAATATTTGATATGTCTCTTTATATTGATGACTTACAGATCTAGTTAGAGTTTCATATTGATTGACTTATTTTGACCAAAGTTATTGCCCTTAGGCTGTAAAAATATTTAATAATCAACTGTTTTTCTGGAATTTTTTTCCTGAAGTTCTTTAAGATGATAAACAGTTTTTTATAATCGTAACTTACAGATCAAGTTTCACTTTCCCTAATAAAATCATTTATGATTAGTGTCTTAATAATTCATTATAAGGTCTACATTGTAATTCAACTCTCCTTACAACCAATTCAAGAAAAGAAAATCACCAAATGGGATCTTCTATTTGTATTTCATTTGCACCCAATGATTTTTACACATATTTCAAACATGAATGTAAGCGGGGAGATAATTAGGAATTTGTGGAAATGCATTGCTGCAATAATCTGTAAGAAAACTTTATCAATGCAATTTTACTGTATGTCAGATGTTCACACTTTTTACTCGATGCTTGCAGATATTCAAGATGACACAATCTCCAGTTAACAAAGGACTATTTTTCCATCATGGATCTGATTGGAAAAGAATACGATCCATTTTAACTCCTACTTTCAGTACAGGGAAGCTGAAGATGGTAAGATAAAGACAATGAAGTGATTTACAACACTGATTAGAATTCTTCACTTTTAAATATGTATTGCATATGGAATGCAAGAAGAAAAAAAATGAATGCTTTAATTTTACATATTTATACATAAAATAGTACTTGACATTCACTTCCATTGCTAAATGCTGGGCATCAGATGTGAATGTCATGGGTCCTCGGAGATTACCTTAAAAATGGATGTCCCATGTCACAGTAGGTGTGGCACACTAAAGAACCCTCACTGCTCAATGCCCGTAAGTGGCAACCATAGGCCTAAATTTTTCAGCCCTTCACTGGTATTGGTGACATCTCCATATGAGTGAAAAATTCTTGAGAGGGACGTTGAATAAGATACAATCAATCAATCATTTACACCTGTAATTACTTTGTGCATCTTCTGCATCCACAACAACAATAGATTATGTATATTAAAGAATAAAGGTAATTTCCAAGAAACTAAATAAACTCAATGTAATGAATTTCTTTTTCCCATGTGTATTAGGTTTTAAACAAACTACCTGTCAATTGTATCATCATACAATGCCCATTTACCAAGCATTTTGGATTTGCTATGAAATACATTTTCACAATATTTTTCTATGTTTCTATAGTATTTAAACAAATTAATGGCTTCTGACAATGTGAATTTTGAGTCATGTGATCTGGAGTTATAAATGTGCTCTTTAATTTCACCCAGAGATATGAGGAAAAAAATTATTGTGATAGCAAACCCTCAGAATGCACTATTTTGCTTCCTTTTTAGGTCACTAAGGGGACCCACTGCATCGTCTGTTGTGTTAACAATTGAACATTTCTAACTTCTTGATAACTTCTATACCAATTCTTTTCAAATTTTCTTGATAACTTCTACACCAATTCTTTTCAAATTTGCTATGAAGTGTCTTTGGGACAAAGAGGGCATAAAGTGTGTGTTTTAAGATTTCTGCATCCCTAGGACCTTGGGAAGGGGCAAAAACTGTCAAAAATTTACCAATTCTCAAAAATTCTCTACAACTGCATATCTTGAAAACCACTGAAGAGATCTGATTCAAACTTTGTATATGTACATGTATCATATACATTATCTGTATACATGTATAATGAAGTTGTGCACCTGTCATAGTTATTGAGATTCTTCAACATTCAAGCAAGGATATTTTTATTTTACAGGTGTTTTTTACAGCTTTATGGACTTGGTGATTTTCTTTTAGATTTTGTAACAATACATTATCTTATAAAGACTACTGTGTAAGTAGAGGGTACAATGGAATCATCATTTCATTTTGTCCGTCTGCCTAAATGTCTGTGGATATGATTTTGTGTCCAATCATTTTTTAAGAGACTAGTGCATGGATTTCCCAGAAAATTTGTACACTCTTAATTACGCTATGAATGGTGATAAATATTAAGGTCAAAGGGAAAGGAGACTCCGCTGGTATGGCCATGTTGTCATATCCAGCAGTGCAGTCAAGTGCGCTCTAAACATACAAGTTCCTGGGAGACGTAGAGTTGGTCGGCCAATGCTATCATGGAGAGAGCTGACGGAGAAAGATCGTAGAGAATGGAAGCTCTCTGCTGCTGACCCTCAAGACCGGAAAAAATGGAAATCAGAGGTGGATCTCACCTCAGATCTCCATTTCCATGCGTTCAGCTAGTCAGATACCTGGAAGGGGGCCCACTAGTGTGGACATTACCCGTAATTCTGCACGAAAATAAAAAGGAACCTACAACAACAACAAAGGAATTTAGCTATTAGGTCAGTTCTAGTTAAAGACCATGGGTATAAAATAAATTGGATGTGTTTTTCTGTCTTTGTAGATGAACTACGATATCAACAGATGCTCAGTAAATCTGGCTGATAAGATAGAGGAGCTGGCAAAATGTAAAGAAAATGTAGAAATAAAACAGTAAGTGTAATTCAGGGTTCTGACACACTGTAAGTATGGAAATAGTACATGAAGATAGGAGTTTTAAGTTACAGCGTTATTTTCTCAGTGCAGTCTTAATTTTTTTTTTGTCGGTAACAACAGCAGATTTTATTCAACTTGGTCTCAATGAACTTTACCAACTTTGATAATTCACAAATAAGAATTATTGAAATTGACAAGACACTCTGATACATCCACAACAACAACAACGATATTGATGAATTGTAAATATCGAAAGTACATTACCTGGCAATAATATGCATTTATTGCTTGATGGTGAGGGAGATATGAAGATCTATTCACCGAATAAAATCATATTTCCTGAGGGCAACGTCTTAGGGGATTATGATTTTTCTTCGGTGAATAGATCTTCATGTCTACCAAACATTTATGCAAGTAAGGCTACAGAAATGCAATTAAAATTGTGGAAAAAAATCCTGGATTCGTTCATTTATATAAGCTGAGCTTGCTCTAATGGTAGCACCATTGAATAAACAAGTAACAAAATAGAATAATGATAAACAGTATCATTAACCATTTCTATGTTTCCTTTGCCCCTGAATGCTGATTCCACATGGAATCTGTGTATGTAAGTAAATTCCTTATGGGCCTTATGAAGTATAATAATTCTTTTACGGGAAATGACTCGTACGTATTGTGTGTCTCCCTAGGGCAGTCTTCATCTTTACTATATACCATTCTGGCATTGTTCAGGTTTACATTTAAGAAATAAGTTTTGTTTTTGAAAGAACTGCGATGCTTCATATGATGGTATATGGAACTACGATGCTTCATATGATGGTATATGGAACTACGATGTTTCATATGATGGTATATGGAACTACGATGTTTCATATGATGGTATATGGAACTACGATGCTTCATATGATGGTATATGGAACTACGATGTTTCATATGATGGTATATGGAACTACGATGCTTCATATGATGGTATATGGAACTATGATGTTTCATATGATGGTATATGGAACTACGATGTTTCATATGATGGTATATGGAACTACGATGCTTCATATGATGGTATATGGAACTACGATGTTTCATATGATGGTATATGGAACTGCGATGTTTCATATGATGGTATATGGAACTGCGATGCTTCATATGATGGTATATGGAACTGCGATGTTTCATATGATGGTATATGGAACTACGATGTTTCACGGATGCATACTTCAGTGTGTTAGTGCTTCATGAAAAGTCTGCCGACGTGAACCGTTGTCATTCATACCCTCATGTATTTTTCAAAATATTTTATATTCTACTTTCGTTTCTGTCAGAATTTCAAGCTGTTAAAATGGACGTACTATATTTATCAAGATTAATTACTACACTGTTCACAACTGCAGCGTATTCATCAGGAAATACCTATCAATACAATGTGTAAAGATATCAAAGGCAAAAACAGTGACGTCATAGATGTAGCAACATCTTTCTTTACTCATGCAATTCATTCACTGATTCCATGGAGAATCAATGTCGTATAAGTGTATGATATGAAAATTACAACATGGCATTTTCTATATGAAATCCTACATGTAAATCAGCTGTTGGTCATTTTATAAAGATATACCTCAAACTAATGAAGGATGCAATCCAAAGACTGCCATGTAATGATCCATGTATTTTGTACAGGTTATATGGTGGTTTTACTCTGGATGCAATATCAGCAACAGCATTTGGATTAGAGGTAGACAGTATCAACAACCCAGATGGTTCCTTTATCAAGAATATCAAGGAAATCTTTCAGAAAGGGATGGGCACTTTGAGGAGAATTTGTCTTACTCTTGCAAGTAGGCAACCTGGACTTTTATAAATGAAGTACATGTGCTTTTGTACTGCATGAGTGATTTTGGCCTTTTTCATCTGTAAGCAGCATTGTTTCAGATCACCCCTTCCTTGAACAGGTGTAAGAAGACCTTCACATATTTGTCAATTTGTTGTTATTTTCATGAAATCAGCTCCCCAGAGTAAGTTTCATATGTTCCGTTACAAAATCAAGATCACCCACTTTTGGCAATCAAGCCACCTACTCTGGAATTGATAAAGTTGACAGCTATGAACAAGTAAATTTGTGACGATTTACTGGGAGTAGATGATATGTTCATGATATGTATTGAAAATATTATTCTGTTGAGATGTAATCCTAAATATTTTTATGATTTTAGGCATATTTCCTACTCTGATTCATGTAGTCCGATACTTCAGCATGAGTTTCTTCAATAGAGAGAATGTGGATTTTTTTGTCAGACAATGCCAGGCGATGATAAATGACAGGAAATCAGAATCTCACGAGGTAAATTGATTAGATAGATCACAAGGGCGAGCAATCTCTGATTTGAATAAGGAATATCTGCGAAGATTTAGAACTGTTGTCAGTGATGATTATTTTATTGTTAATTAAGATATGAACTTCACTTTAGAAAATATATTAGGGTATGAACTGCGACTCTTCATTCCAGCATACTCATGAAGTATGTGAACACTTCGTGATACGTAAGCCATGAAGTATGTGAACACCTCGTGATACGTAAGCCATGAAGTATGTGAACACCTCGTGATACGTAAGCCATGAAGTATGTGAACACTTCGTGATACGTAAGCCATGAAGTATGTGAACACTTCGTGATACGTAAGCCATGAAGTATGTGAACACCTCGTGATACGTAAGCCATGAAGTATGTGAACACTTCGTGATACGTAAGCCATGAAGTATGTGAACACCTCATGATACGTAAGCCATGAAGTATGTGAACACTTCGTGATACGTAAGCCATGAAGTATGTGAACACTTCGTGATACGTAAGCCATGAAGTATGTGAACACCTCATGATACGTAAGCCATGAAGTATGTGAACACTTCGTGATACGTAAGCCATGAAGTATGTGAACACCTCATGATACGTAAGCCATGAAGTATGTGAACACTTCGTGATACGTAAGCCATGAAGTATGTGAACACTTCGTGATACGTAAGCGATGAAGTATGTGAACACTTCGTGATACGTAAGCCATGAAGTATGTGAACACTTCGTGATGTAAGCTGGTGTGAAGCGTCTTAGTTCATGCCCTCATGTATTTTCAAAAATGAAGTTTAAATCTTATATCTACATTTACTTTCATTTCTGTCAGAATTCTCAGCTGTTAAAATAGCTAGACATACTATATTAATCTGTTAATGTGTGCATTGTTTACAACTTTAGCGTATTCATTAGGAAAATGGCTATCATTACAATTTGTAGCAATTACTAAAGGCAAAAACATCAAGGTAATGTAAATATAAGCCAATAACTGTCAGTATACAATAGCACATTAGGTAACAGTACTAAATAGGAAACTAGCAATTCTATGGTAATTACTTTGTCTATCAATCTGTCTGTGACTTTGCAAAATTTTGATTCTGGGGAAAATTCAATCTGGCAGGGAGGTTTTTAATTTCTCCATTGTAGTTCATGACTTACTTCTCTTTGTTTTGGGTGATCTTGAGTTATGAATATTCATATCATTTTATGTACATGATTTTTAATCCCAAAAATAACTGAAATTTGAATTTTTTTCCTCCTAAATACAATTTAAAAAAATTGTTTTTCTGTAATGAATGGAGCAGTGCCAGAGATTTGTATAGTTTGCCTGACAACACTTTCTGGAAAGTTATGTACCCTCTGTATAATATTTCTAGTGTGTTTATCTACAGACTTCATGTTCAGAGTAAATAGAGTGTGACCTTGGTATAACTTTATAATTTTGAGCTGACATGGTCAAAAATACGTCAAGAAAAAGTTAATTGATTTTAACCTTACTGTGGGACCCTGGATGACTAATAGTCATTTTACTGACAAGGGAAGACAACTAATCTTTTGCATGGTTTGATTTTGCAGAGACATTTAGATTTCCTTCAACTGATGCTCAATGCAGAGTTAGATGAACAGTCATCAGAAGAGCAAAACATCAAGAACAGCGGACAGAAAAGTCAGTTTATCATTCTCTACTGTTATGCTGAAATTGTTTTTTGAATTTACAGATACAGGTACAAATATTCTTTAATAATTTTAATTCTTTTCAGAATTGACCAATGATGAAATAGTTGCTCAAGCCTTCCTGTTTTTTCTTGCTGGATATGAAACCACTGCCAGTACCATGAACTTTGTGTCATATATACTAGCAGTGAATCAGGAGGTCCAAGACAGGGTTGTTCAGGAGATTCATGATGAAATAGAGGAGGTAACAGATGGTACAGATTCTTTCCAGAGTGTTTGAATTTACAGTGTACGGGGGCTGATAAAAAACACGTAGACAATGACTTTTTTCTGACACTGATTACCTTCAACATTGGCAGGAACTTTTGCCAAAATAAATCAAGCACAAAACATGGCTATTTTCAATGGATGATTTTTAAAAGGGAAAGGCAACCCAAAATTTTTTTTACATGATAAATGATAGCATTAATTATATGATAAAAATTTGGCATACCATTCTGTTCATATACGGCCTAGATAAGCTTCAGTACTACTTTGAAAGCGCTAAAAATTGAAATTCCCGCTATCTATAGTTCCCATGATGTGGAACTCTTTTGTATTCAAGACCACAAAAATCAATAATTTTAACGTCACACCGTTTGTTCCGGTTTTTATGAGATTCTAAGATCATCAAAGATGTGCAAGTGGTAGATTTTACGAATACATTGTAAATAGGTTGATGCCTTCCTGTCAAGCAGTTAATTACATTAATGCGAAGAGGAGATGTGAAAAAAATTTATTTTCTCTTGAAATTCCTGACCCAACCAAGTCATTTGAAAAGAAAATACTCTGTAAACTGTGGATTTATCATTTGCCTAAGACATTTTGAGGTTCGAGACATTTGTATGAAGAAATGTGTACCGTCTGCCTGGTCTGCAACTTGACTGAACTTCTTCTTTTCTTAATTTCTTCTTGTGAACGAACAGACTCAAATCTATACGGCTCCAAACTTAACTGTTCGTGACTTGTCATGTTTACAGTGCTGCTGATTAAATAAACCAGAACCGACGGTGTGACATCATAAATTAAACTTCAATGGCCAGTCTCTTAATGGCGGGTAATTTAAAAATATATGATAGATTATTATTGATTTAATCGTTAAACAAGGATTTTTGTTGTTAAAGACGGTCAACTACGATATCAGTAAGTAATACTTTATTCATAAAAGCAACAATGCGGATAGGGTTGCCTTTCCCTTTAATTTTGATAAAAATATGACTGTATGTGTTGATATAAGTGTGCAAGAATGAAGGTGCAGTCTAACAGAGTATATCAGTAATTGTTCAGTAATCTTGATCACTGGACCTGCTATTTGTCATAATGTTCTGGAGACTGCTATTTTCTAAACATGGCAAGAAAATGTCATTTTTTCTCTCTGCATTTTACAGTTATGCATGTATTTTATTATATCAAACAATCACTTGAAATTTCAATTGCTACATAGAATTTCTTTTGATCGCTTTGCTTTGAAAATGGCTTGTGTATAATGACGTCAAATTGAAATCACACTTAGTATAGCTCTTCGTATATTTCCTGATGCTCTGATGGAAATAAAACTGAATCTCAAAAGGCTGGACAACTTTGAAACTAAACATTTGTGAGACACTGATTTGTGAATAGTACGTGATTTTCTAAAGAGTTAATTGCTTTTGAGTTAGATATTTTGAGATTTGAACATGCTCCATGCTGTGCATACTTGGCTCTTTTGAATTCTTATTAGTTGCAATTGTGTGACAGACAAATTTTACGTAAGTAATAATATCAAAAGTAGTTATTAATGAAATCAGGAATGGTACAGAGATGTTTGTTGGGTGGATTTAATAACACAGGTTATGTGTGAAATTTAAAGCATATTACATGAGTTTGAGAGAAGGCTATCTAAGTTTTTGAACTAGTGCCTAATCCTTTTGATGTTTTAATGTCAATAAAATATGACCATGCAAATCAAATTCATGTGTTTTGCAAAGATTTGGAACACAATAATATTGGTTTAAAAGCAAACTGTGTTCTGATTTGTCAGTTTGTGTAATATTTAAACTGTGCTCTGATTTGTCAGTTTGTGTAATATTTAATGGGGAGCAATAAAATAAATTTTAGTTCCATTGTTACCCAATTTTGAGGATTGAATTATCAAAGTTAGAACTGTTATATAGTAGTTGTTTTAATTTTTTCCCTACAAGTGCTTGATGATTTTCAATTATAGCCCTTGTACATGTAGCTATGTGGCTAGAAAGTCCATCTTTTAAGTCAGATTAAGGTACAAGGTATAAAGATACCTCATCTATCAATGGATGAATAACTGAAAGAATATATATCATGACCAAGTTCAAATTTAATTATGTCAGTATATGTGTTTTTTTAGAATGACCCCACCTATGATGATATGAACAAACTGCAGTACATGGAACAAGTGATTTTAGAGTCACTCAGAATGTACCCTCCTATAACAAGGTAAAGCAGCGGTCAAGTTTTAAATAACATCATCCTCGACTTCTTCACATTCAATGTAACAGTGTGTAATAATGTTGAAAGGTAGATCCAAGAAAGATATTTAATTATTTCTCAAATTGGGATCGGTGTGCAGGGAGTCACACTTTCACAATAGGGCATGTAGAATGGGGGTTTTGTAATGGTTTACGATTCACAGTTTCACATATTACAGTTTTACATATTACAGTTTCACATATTACAGTTCGATAACTGAGATCTGTTTTGTTCAGTATAAAGACCGCAATATTTCAGACAGCAACAGCATCATTATAGAAATGGCAGTGTAGAATTATTTGCTGACTTTCAGGTTACACTAATAAACCAAAGGATGATTAACACTGATGCATTTAGATTTGACTTTAAATTTATAGAAATGAACTAAGATAAACTAAATTATTTCCAATACACCCTGATTTTGTGTCATTTGTGTTCTTTTACAAATTGATGATGATAAATTGAAATTTCAGTATTTGAATGAACTTATTCTATTATAATAAAATGTATTTCAGATTGTGATCGAATTTGCTAACTAGTTACAAAGGATAATTTTAATCCTTGAGAGTACATGTAAATTATACTTACCTTATATGATCTTGATATTCTGTAATGCAATTTTCTATTTTTATGCCCCTGAGATCGAAGATCGGGGGGCATATTGTTTTTGTCTTGTCTGTCATTCTGTAATTCCGTAATTTTGTCATCCTGTCTGAAACTTTAACCTTGCTAATAACTTTTGAACAGTAAGTGCTAGAGCTTTGATATTTCACATGAGTATTCCTTGTGACAAGACCTTTCCATGGGTACTAAACCTTTTGACCTTGACATTTGACCTACTTTTAGTCATAACTTCTAAATGGTAAATATTAGAGCAATCTGATTAAAATCAGCTCCTCGATCCGCTCCTTTATTTCTTTTGATTTGTCGCTGAGTAGCGACAAATCAAAAGAAATAAAGGAGCGGATCGAGGAGCTGATTTTAATCAGATTGATATTAGAGCTTTCATATTGCACATGAGTATTTCTTTTGACAAGATCTTTCTACTGGTACCAAGATATTTGTCCTTGTGACCTTGGCCATCTTTAGAATTGACCATTATTAGAGACATCTGTGTTTCACAAACACATCTTGTTATAATGATGATGAACCGAGCTGAAAAAAATTGAAACAGAACAATAAAATCCTGAACCAAACTGCATTGAAAATATAAATGTTACATTACTAGAGGTGACATGTTCCAGGAACATTCAAGTACGCTAGGAAAAACCTTATCCTTACAGTCTGACTAATGAACGGATTTATTCCTCTAAAACAGACTCAGCCGTGAAATAGCAGAAACAGTGGATATAAAAAATTACACGTTCCCCAAAGGATGTACAGTGGTTATTCCTGTGTACAGTCTTCAACACAATCCAGAATACTGGCCAAATCCGGAACAGTTTGATCCCGAGAGGTAAATATAGAAAGTGGCTACAGACACTAAAATCTTTAATATGATATATTATAAATCATTGGCATGGATTAAAGTTGATGCACCTTTCAAAGTATCGATACATGTAATAGCGAGCGAAGTTCGCGTTGCGAAGCGACGCGACGAGCTCGCTCCAATGATTACGCAATTGAGTCAGCTGAAAAAAGATGAGTATTACCCATAATGCTTCTGGAAAAATGTCACCTTCACTGCGGTATACTTCATGGACAAACCCGTAATTAAAATAATTAGATTGTTTAGAAAGTACCATAAACGTTTTTAAATTCCAGACAAGCTTTCTTATAGCTTCAAACGTTTTCTTTTTGCTTGGTTTGAGCGAAGAAGAAAAAACATAGCAGCTAATATAACGTCACAATATAACTGTTTACATCCACCGCGTTATATTTCCCGCGTTAAATGAAGAGGCGGATAAAATGTCTATAAGTCGTGTTGCAAGATGTTAATGGGCTTCGCTCGTCTCAACGGTCACACTGTACAACATATTAGCACAATACTACTCAGTTTATGTGTAACAGTAACACCTATAATATACCATTCACATAGGAGATGTTTTGTTCATTTAGCAAAGCTTTTGTGGAATGGGATTGACATTTCTGGCCTGAAAATTTGAATATTTTTCAATGAATATGTTGAGGTAGTCCGAAACAAGGAATTAGAATTCATTTCCCCAGTACTACTTTCTATTTAGAATTCACGTCCCCAGTACTACTTTCTATTTAGAATTCATGTCCCCAGTACTACTTTATTTTTAGAATTCACGTCCCCAGTACTATTTTCTATTTAGAATTCACGTCCCCAGTACTACTTTCTATTTAGAATTCATGTCCCCAGTACTATTTTCTATTTAGAATTCACGTCCCCAGTACTACTTTCTATTTAGAATTCATGTCCCCAGTACTACTTTCTATTTAGAATTCACGTCCCCAGTACTACTTTCTATAAAAATATATTTAGAATTCACGTCCCCAGTACTATTTTCTATTTAGAATTCACGTCCCCAGTACTACTTTCTATTTAGAATTCACGTCCCCAGTACTATTTTCTATTTAGAATTAATTAATGTCCCCAGTACTACTTTCTATTTAGAATTCATGTCCCCAGTACTACTTTCTATTTAGAATTCATGTCCCTAGTACTTTCTATTTAGAATTCACGTCCCCAGTACTTTCTATTTAGAATTCACGTCCCCAGTACTACATGTACTTTCTATTTAGAATTCACGTCCCCAGTACTACTTTCTATTTAGAATTCACGTCCCCAGTACTTTTATTTAGAATTCATGTCCCCAGTACTACTTTCTATTTAGAATTAATTAATGTCCCCAGTACTACTTTCTAATTAGAATTCATGTCCCCAGTACTACTTTCTATTTAGAATTCACGTCCCCATTTCTCTCACCAGAGGGTGCGTTATGCAAGCTTCACATACACCTCTGTCAGTGCTTGGAATCACGTGACAATATAATCACATGATATAAACAATCATTCTCGGTTTCCTTTCCTTTAAAAGTTCTGGCAACAAGTGATACATCAGGCTCTTTTCATAGCCCACTGGTACTTTAATAAGTGAATATTTACCATTTAGCTGTTTGTCTCTTCTTTTACAAGTTTTATCATATTTTTACAGCCTTTCTTACTTTTGATTCCATGTTTACATTTAAATCTCCACCACGTGTGTGTCCTACATTCATACGCATATTATAAAGTAGTTCCAAATTTATTATCAGAAAACGGCGATTTTAAACAATTTACAGTAAGAATCAATTTAATTGTTCCAAAAACATATCATAGTATGACTAAATATTTAGTCGAAAACATAAATGTTGGATTTTACTTTTACAAGATTTCTGTAAAAAGCTGTTGACAGAGGTGTTGTGCGAGGAGCGCACGGAACTCTGGGTAGAGAATGTTCATGTCCCCGGTACTACTTTCTATTTTGGAATATGATGTCACAAAGTTGGTGTAATTTACGATCTCTGTGAAAATGGTCTAAAATGTCAATATCTGAGACAGTCTTATGCCTAGAAATCATGAACGTCTTTCATGAAACAGAACTATTTTTACGTACTTGCACCAATAAAGTGTATATTTTACATAATTATGTCAGTTTGATTTTGTTCACACACTGCAACCAGATTCATGACAAAACACAGAGAATTTTAGCCTGTTGGGGAAAAAAATGGGGAGGGGAACCATATGTTTTTGACATCATTTTCCTACCTAGAATTGCTGGATCAGAGAAGACAAATCTACATGTTTTGAGCAGGATCAATATAATCTGTCTAAATTTAAATTTGTTCAGATCGTGAGGTCACAAGTGGGGTGTACAACAGGGTCCAAACTTTGACAGAATGTACAAGAGAATCTTCCCAAGAGCAAGAAGGTTATGATATGCAAGATTGATTTAAGATTACATCTGTTGTGTATTTTCAGATCCATGTCCAGGAGAAGTCTGCTTAGTTTTACATATTAAACTATGAACAATTGTAAGATGAAAAGCAACAAAATTACTTAATGTCAGGGACATTAGACACATTATGTATAGCAAATACAAGATTGTCTAAATCATGAAACCCCTGGGCTAAGGCAATTATGCCTTTGGATATTAAGAAAGGGGAAACAATTAATGAATATGCCTTTGGATATTAGAAAAAAGGGAAATGAATACTGAATCAGACAAACTTTGAGGCCTATGAGCATCATAATTTTCATTTTTCTTTACAGATTTGAAAATTCCAAGAATGTCCAGAACAAGTTTTTCTACATACCATTTGGCCAAGGCCCGAGGATGTGTTTGGGAATGAGGCTGGCTATGTTAGAAATAAAAATAGCTCTTGTCCATGTTCTCAGAAGAGTTCGAATAGTCCCTTGTGAAGAAACCCAGGTATGCATTTGTACATAATGAGTTTTCTCATTCTAGTAAAATTAATGTATATTTTAAGCTTAGTTGGAAATGCCTTCTAGTTTCGTGTTTACTGCTACAGTCCCTGACACGTTCTATTCTCCTACTTTTAAAACGGTATACAAATGTAGAGTGAAAGGTGTGTAAATGCTAAACGCAACTTGGTGAATGGTTAATGAACACTGAACAGAGTGCAAACACGAGCACAAAGTGAACAGTGAACACATGGCAAACACACAATGAACTATTTATTCTGAATTTCTCGGATTTTTTTTTTTTTTTGGCATTGTACTTACTAGTATTTTATAGTCAAGTAAGGAAAGAGATATTTGTATTTAAACAATGAATGAATTTTGTAGTGCTGATAATGCCAGACTACATTTTAAAAAGTTATATACATGTAGCTTTTTTTGTGAAGACTTTCCAGAACAAGTATATACTTAAAGATGTATGCATGGTTTGGATTCCTTATAGGAGTTATGAGATTGATCACGGTTCATTATCTTCACCTTTTCATGGTACATCTGTACGTGTAACGGTACATGCACACTGCACAATTAATTATTTATTTTTCTTACAAAGTATACATTTATTCAAACGCTGTTAAATATTTTCTGTATGAAGAAAAAAATCATTAGCATACAAAAAATCAAACAGCAAATAATGATAAGAAAAATAATTAATGGATAATTCAAGAAGTTGTTTAGCATTTTTAACAACGATTATACATTTACATACATTTGTAATTGATTGTATCAAATGTCAAGATATGGCACCTATAGTCACTCCTTGTTGACTTATTATAACATGTATACAATAGTCATACAAATTACCTGCGTCAGTTAATATCATTTGAAAGCATTTTTTAATCAATTAAATTACTTTTTCACTTTCTCATAGTTTAATTTTTAATCAAGAATGCAACTTGATTATGGGTATCATTTTGTTTCCATCATATTGTTTTAGAAAGAAGTTTATTTCAATGACTTGCTCAAGAATATGTGTATTGTCTTGAAGTTCATTGATTGTAATTCTGGGTCCAAACTTTGAAAAATTTCCTCAGTTGCATATGATTGATTGATTGTATCTTGTTTAACGCCCCTCTCAAGAATTTTTCACTCAATACATATGGAGATGTCGCCAAGACCGATGAAGGGCTTCAAATTTAGGCCTATGCTCAGCGCTTACAGCCATTGAGCAGTGAGGGTTCTTTAGCGTGCCACACCTTACTGTGACTTGGGACATCTGTTTTTAAGGTCATCTCCAAGACCCGTGACATTCAAACCTGATGCCACTACCTGTTTGAATGACTTAGGTCTGTCGCGGCCGGGATTCAAACCCTGACTTTCCGCATGTGGGTCGAACACTTTACCTCTAGATCACCGCAGTGATATGAAGATAACAAAAAAACTGCATTGTCAAAAAGTCCCCCCCCCCTCCCTGTAGCTACATCAATGATGCACGAACAAATTGTGTAAGCTGAAGTACTGTTAGATGCACCATGCAAATATTTGCATTTATGTCACAAATTGCAGACTCTGAGCAATCGGCATTGAAATATATTTTTGTTTGGTGTTATACATTTGTATATAAAATCTGTCGATCTAACAATTGAAAAAAAGAATATGAACAAAAGTCAACCAAACATTCAATCATACTAACATAAAGTTTTTAAAAACACTGTCTGAGCTCATATATTTATATATCTATTCTGTAAAGATATTTCATTGAGGGAAATACAAATTATTGCTTATGATCAGTTAGACAGAAAAAAGATTTCAATGTTTGAAAAAAAACACTATCTGATGAACTATGGAACCAGTCTTCTGAAATGTGCACAAGAGTGGAAGGAGAATATGATTTTGAACTACAAATTATCTGGATTATCAACTGTGAAAATTGAAAGAAATCTCCAATCCAATCAGCAATATGTAGTATAAACCAGACATTAAACATGGTACATGTTCCTTGTTCATTTTGTCCTCATTGTCAAGATCGATCCTTTCAAATGACAATGCAGAGACTGAACACTGAATGAATGGTGGGTGAGTGAACAGTGAATGGTGAACACAAAACTGAACGGAAAGCAAACAGTGAATGCACAGAGAACTGACAATGAGCTAACAGAAAAATGGAAAAGTAGAACATTCCAGGGACTGAAATAATTCTAACTATAGATCCCAACTCTATTTTTTATTTTTGTGCAGGATGAGTCCAAATGGACTGTATTATGTAGGAAAAGGGTCCTAAGAATGCACGAGATTTAAAGTTAAAGCTATGAAGCCAGCAAATTTTATATACAAATTTATACATTTGACTTCATCATTTCCTTTTCAGATTCCTTTGAAACCTATTACACACAAAGGTCTTATTTCTGTGGAGCAACCAATCAAACTCCGGTTTGAATTGCGGGATTAAGGATTTTTAATTCTGTGTGAAAAGGCAATGTGATATATCCCAGAATCAAGACGCAGCATCCTTAATATTAATATACAGAGTAATTTATTAATCAGACAAAATGTCAAATCCATGTTCATAGGTTAGATTATATCGATCTGTACTATAAGACTGAAAAATATTAAAAAGGTGCAGTGGAACAGAGGCTTGTTTTGAGAGGTTATACATGTAGGTCATATTGCTAATTGTAATGGGAAGAAATGTGATTTATCTCCAGAACAGGAGATTGGGGAAGAATTAACAATCAATGTCCTGACCTTGTATAGACAGGAAAAAGAACATGGCAGTGTAAAACGTTATAGAGGCAGATAATGGCAGGAGCGGTCACATAGTTGTCTCTACATTAGGAGAGAGAGCGTTCTAAATTTTCAGAACTTGTGCCCAATCTTTTTGTCTTTAACATCTTGACAATAAAACATGTTCAATTCACATATAAATATCAGAAATGCTTTTGTTTATGATAGATGTAATTATGACAGAGTTCTGTCATTTAGTATATTTATTGGTGGAGGTGTAACTCTTACTGTCTGTTTAATGCCTTATGGAAACTAGAATCTGAGGTATGTATAGTTTATGGTCTGTCCATCTGTCTGTATATCAGAGGAAATGTTTTTTAGCATTAAACATAATACTGGGGACAAGGTCTACTCAATCAACCTTGATGTTGACCTTTGATTCATTAATCTAAAGGATTAATATAATTAGTGGGTCCGATCGTTGTGACCAGGTCTATCCAATGACACATGTAAGAGGGATTTTTTCATTGGCAATGCCATTTCTTGGGGGCATTCATGTTTCATACCTTGTTTGCTAAAGATAAACATTTCTGTCAATGTATGACAAGTTGTGGGTTGTTTTCTTGTCAAACTGTATATTTATATGTGAAAGTGTACCTACAAACTTGCACTTTTTAACAGTTGTCAAACTGTTGTATAGAGGTCTGTAATTTTTTAAAGTGAAATACTTTGGTGGTTAAAGTATTGATATTAACAATTCATACTGAGATTATTTTTATTGATGTATTTTATGTAAGATTTCTTATAACTGTAGAAAAACTTTGATGTTTACAAAAACACTAATTAAGCTTTTTTTTTGTAATTGGTTGGTTTGTCTGTTTTCTATCTCTATGTCTATACAGGTATGTTTGTTGAACTTTTCTTATTTTTCAACTTTCACTACCAATGATATATTTGAAATCAAGGCACACTTGATAAAAAATAAAGTAAATGTAGCACACTTTGTTTAATGGTGGATCATGCATGCATCTTCTAGAGAAAGAAGAGAGGAGTATTGGGTTTGGTCAGTGAAAATCTTCTTTAGAATGTCTAGGTAAGAAATGATAGAAAATAATATTCCCCCTTCCTTATACAGTATTTTCAGGTTTGTTCAAATCATGGCCTCTTGGTCATTATTGGCTGTAGATTATTGTTGGTTGTGGTGAACTTTTTATCAGTGAACAAAATATGGTAACTTTGTTATTGAACAAATCTCCTGTTACTTGCATCTATGGGCAAACATTTTTATATGGATCTGATTTAATATTGTATTCATATTTTAAAGTTTTTCTATGAACATGCCTTCGAAGTTTGTTAGAATTGTTTTACAGTTTCAGATTGAAATTGTTAAGATGTTAACATTGAATAAAAATTCATGTGTAGATGAATCAAATTGTTTTGTGATTTTGAATATGGAAAAGTACTATATACTTGTGAGAAAAGACATGTATGTCTATTGATATGTTTAAAATTTTACATTGAACTCGTAAGGCTTCATAAAGTTAGAGGTCCATAAGCTGTCTGTAAACTTTTTACATTTGGAGTTTACACCTCTTCAGACCAATTTCAACGATATTTATTGCAAAACATAATTGGGTAAATGGAAGGGTCATAATCCCTGTCGGGGGTGGGGGGGGGGGGATAGTAAATGAAACTTGTCTGAAAGATTCCATATTATTTGATGATGATTGAAATTTGTTCAATGTTTGGGACCAGGTTGGGGTTATTATAACGATTTAAAGTTTAACATTAGAATTTGTAGGAAAATTCTCAGAAAATCTTATCAATGACTCCATGGGCACAATGTATCAAATTCATATATTACATCTGGGATTTAAAGTAATAATATGAGCCGTCCCTAGCAAAAAGGACCCTTATCTTACCCCAAAATGTTTTTCAAAAAACGTCATAATGAAAAAATGTTAATATTTTGGGGGATGTTCTCCATAGTTCACACTTTAGCACTGAAATACTTGAGGGCCATTTTTGCTAGGAACGGCTCATATGATATATTATGATCGGTGATATGACATTTTTGAAAATGGTTTCTATGCGAGATTTGTGTATTTCATTGAAACAGATGAACTCTGAAGTTACATATTTTATCAAAAATACGTCTGAAATACCCAAGGAATTGAACATTTAAAAATACAGAGGAGGGGGGGGGGGGGGGGGGGGGTTACCGGATGTCCTGTCCACGAGAACCTGTGCTTTGAACTATCCAATGATAGACTATAGTACATACGACCCTAATTAAACTATGTGAATGACATTTTGAAAAAGACCAGTTCGTTATCAATAATAATTCAGAAAGTGCCTATTGATATAGAATACAACGATTTTTATACGCCCGTCTTAGGACGGGAAGTATTATGTTATGGCCTTCATGTCCGTCCGTCTGTCCGTCCGTCTGTTAGCTTTTTCGTGTCCGGCTCATAACTTAAATACTATGAGGCCTAGAATAATCAAACTTTGTCAGATGATGCATCTTAGGTAGAAGGTGTGTCGCACATTAAAACCAGGTCACTGTGACTTTTAATTAAGAAGATATGACCAAATATGGCAAAACCCTGTCCGACTCATAACTTGAAAACTATGAAACCTAGAATCACCAAACTTGGTCAAATAATGCATCTTAGGTAGAAGGTGTGTCACACCCTACTTTAGGGTCACTGACATTTAATTAAGGTGATTTTTTTTTAAAGTGTATGTTTTAATGGGTACAATCCCTTCTGATCTAATGGTTTTTTAGTAACCTTATTCAAAAATGTTACATCAAGAAAATACATATTTTTTAAGATATACTGTACAGTTTTTTAAGCCTTTATAATGTTTCTTTTGTTTCTAACAGTAACAAGAGAAATTCCACCTGTCCCATGGGGGTAGCATGCAAAGGGCATTTTGATAAGATTAATTAATGGGTTTAGTGTAAGAAAACTGTCTTAATCACTTCTGGTAGAGCATCTCTGATCAAGCAGGTGTTATGTATATCTCTAGGGAATTGGGCAGAAGGAATCTAAGCCTCTTAATTAGTAGTGATCTGTCTTGGTGGCTAGCCTTTATTTTCAAAATGAAGTTATCAAAATTAATTTGACATTGTACAATATAATTTTTTAATTTTTTTTTTCTTAACAACCAACATGCAGAGTGTCATTTCTGAGTAAGATGAACAGATGGTTGCAATATGTATATAGGCATATTTTAATGATAAGTAATTTGATGTTTTATTAAGATGTGGCAATAAAAAGATATACAATGAGCAAAGCTGCAGATTTGGCATTTGTTTAAATCCAAAACTACCAGTTGAAAAAATATAAAAATGCACTATTTGTTTTCATTAAAAAACTACAGCAGAGAGAAGTACATATAGCATTATGAATGGAAAAATCATTTTAGATCTTTTTACTATTAAAGTTTGACATGATTTTCTTTCATCCACTCTTCTCTGTTTTGTGATAATTAAATAATGATTGACGGACGTATCATGTGCTGTGGCGATGCACTTTATTTAGAATTGTTATTGGAGAGAATTAGATTTCAAGGGGAAAAAAAGGGGGGGGGGTGTTCACAGCTTAGCATTTTAACTCAACTCGAGGTTCCAGGGGACAATCACCAGGCACAGTCAGGCGCGTAGCTGTATGGAGCGCCAAATTAACATAAACTCAAATAATTGAAGATATCTTCAATTATTTGAAGATATCATCGGTTCATTTGATGTGCGCAACAATTTAATTATAATTAATGATATCTTCAATTCTGAATTATTGCGCGCATTAATTGAATTGATGATAGCATTTATTCTTCAGCTGAATTGATGCGCGCTTAAATTGAATTAATGATATCTTCAAATGAATTAATAATAACAACAATTGAATTGATGAGCACTACAATTCAATTGAAGAGAGCAATAATTGATATAATGCACGCATTAAGTCGATTGATGAGAGCAATAATTGAATTGATGCGCGCATTAATTCATTTGATGACAACAATAATTGATTTAATGCGCGCATTAATTCAATTATTGCTCTCTTCAATTGAATGAATTATATCTTTAATTAAATTGAAGAGAGCAATAATTCTTTTAAAGAGAGCAACCATGTAATTAAAGATATCTTCAATTCAACATATCCACAATTGAATTAATGATCTCTTTAATTGAATTGTTGCTCTCTTTAAAAGAATTGATGCGCGCATTAATTCCTTATACAAAAGCATTGTAAATGATTTAAAGATATCTTCAATTGAATTAAAGAGATCATCAAATTATTTAACCGAGCTCTAGATTAATTATTGCGAGCAATATTTCTATGGAATTGATGCTCTCAATTGGAATTAAAGCGAGCAATAATTGAATTAATGCGCGCATCAAATCTATTATTGCTCTCATTAATTCATTTAATGCGCGCAATAATTCAATTGATGAGAGCAATAATTGAATTGAAGCGCGCATTAATTCATTTGATGAGAGCAATAATTGATTTAATGCGCGCATTAATTCATTTAAAGAGAGCAATAATTGAATTGCTGATGTCTTCAAATAATTGAAGATATCTTCAATTATTTGAGTTCATGTTAATTTGGCGTTCCATATAGCTGCCTGTACGTAACTGCGTACACGTGATAAATTGAGCGAGAGAGAGAGAGAGAGATCTGCCATTAAAATATATCTGCATCAAAAATAATTTTGCGTTATATCCATTTAGTAATTTAATCAACATCAATCAAATTCAAAGTCACTTTACATGTATGTACATGTAGTATACGGATTAGGATATTCTTTGTTGTCAGTAACATTTACCATATATACCAGTCGAAAACAACGAAAATAAGTGGACAACACAGTTCGTAAAACAAATGTAAAGTCAGTCCAAGTACACATGGTGTGTTAGCATTAAAAACACTTTAGAAAATATTTTTTTGCATTCTTATTGTTTTGGTCAAGAAACACTGTTTCTATGCACAAAAACTAGATGATTTCATTGGTAAAAAACAGAAGCTTTGCCCCCTGGGCTCCCATCAGGGCTTTGCCATATACCCACTTGGGGCATCAAGGTGGCCCCCAGACCCCTTAGTGTACTTTGCGTACACTTTCTTTTCATTCTGGCCACGCTCCTGAAAGTTACTGGTCCTGTACCAGAGTTGTCTGTCCTTCTGATGACTCAAGATAAAATGCTTTACTTTAAAATATTAAGTTTTGATAATTGATTTTGATTTATTAAGATATTATTAGACTAATTAATAAATTAGTCTTAATCAGAAAACAGTCCTCAACTTTCTTAAATATTTTTTTTTTACATCAATAACATCAGACTCTTCATCATTAAAGGGACATGGACACGATTTGAGCAGAACATTTTCAAATTTTATTTTTCCATTTTTAATGTTTATTATGCTTAACTAAGGTATTTTTAATGGTCAGCAAAAATCTGAATGTGAGTTGTCAAGTTACATGGGAGATACAAAGCTCACCATGGATTCTGGGTCAAACCTAAGACGTTGAAATAGGTGATGATTGCTCCTTCGCCAAACGCTGGGCATTTAGACGTGAGAATTAATTACGGGTCTTCCGAATATGACCTTAAAACGGAGGCTCCGTGTCGCGGCAGGCGTTGGCACGTTAAAGAACCCTCATTGCTACGACCTTGAGCGCTATAAGCATAGGTCTTAGTTTGTGGTTCTTCATCTACAGCTGGTGACGTCTCAATATGAGTGAAAAATTATCGACGGGCCGTAAAACAATCAATCAATCAAAGGGGCATACTTGGGATTTAATGTTTCAAAGGGGCATGGACACGATTTGAACTGAAAAGTTTAAAATTTTATTTTCCCATTTTTAATATTTACAATTCTTAACCAAGGTACACGTATTTGTAATGGTCAGCAAAAATTTGAATGTCAGTTTTCAGTTACAAGTGAGATACAGCACTCACAATATTCTTTGTTATGTACATGTAAACAAGGCTTGTGCCACGTTTTTGTTTAAATATAAATTGCTCAATAGAAAATATGTTCAAAATAAAATGAGATGTGGCAAAAACTAGAAACTGTTTAATTGTGTTTAGAATGAACTTGTAATTTGAAAAAATCCGCTTTAAATGAAACTTTTATTGGTATATTTAACCTATGTAAACAAAAACATGGCACGAGTCTTGTTTACATAACAAAGAATTGTAAGCTCTGTATCTCCCATGTACCTCTACAACTGAGATTCAAATTTTTGCTGACCATTAGAAATACCACATTGTAAACATTAAGAATGGAAAAATAAAATTTTGAAATTTTCAGCTCAAATCGTGCCATGCCCCTTTAAATGGGAGAATGTAGTAGTACAGGTGAGCAATGTGGTCCATGGACCTCTCTTTTTGAGATAAACTAAACTTGTTCCCGTAGACCTCCTTTATTTATTTAGTCCCTTGAAAAAGATTGAAATGAAACTAGACAGAGCTATTCAGAGCCAAGAGCAAACACTGTAAAGGGTAAATTAATTAAGGGAAGAAATAAAGACAGTTAATTGTTGTTTAATTACGAAATAAATGACGCCTTATTAATTTGATGCAATCGTGAGTTATGAACACGATAGCACAAGCTCACCAGGTCCCGAACTCTGAATGACTTTGAGGGCATATTCATATCATAATTTTCATAGTAAATTACACATGTGTTTACAAAATGAAATTTATATTGACACATCTTTCACGGTTAGAGTTGTTTCTCTTGAAATGTCCTTTAAAACATAAATATTTCTAGATTTTATCGACAATTCTTGTAGACATAACACCCTGTAAACTCTAATAACAGGTCTATTGTTTTAATATACTTCTTAATTACAATGGAGATTATTTGAGCGAGGCGGGCTATTACAATCTTATCTGTTTTTGGCGCGGTATCGATGTCGCGGTGCATACAGAACAGTCATTGCGTGAAGTAAGGTGAAGTAAGAAAAAATAGCGACCCCATCGCAAAGAAAAATGTGTATTGACAAGTTGACACTGGATATTGTATAAAAAGGATTTGTTTTTGCTGTAAAACAGGTTGCCCTGACCCACAATTTTGTGTTTTAAAGGAAATATAATTTTAAAGTTTCCAAATTATCGAATGTGTGGTTTGTTAACCTAAATAACAATGAAGGAATGGTGATTAGGATTTGATTTTTTTCATTAATTTTGCTGAAAAACAACAGAAAGAAACATGACGTTGTTCTTTGGGATTCTTATATCGGTATTATGTCACCATGTCGCAGGTTTGTATAGATTGTAGCGAATATAAAACTAATTAAGTTGAAGGTCCTTTCCAACTCGTATTGCTTGATAGTACTTTTTAAAGGAACAAAAATATTTGTACATGTATTTAGATTGAGGTATTATTGGTTGGAGTGATCAATGTACATTTATCTTTTTGATATTTCAGAAAAATCTTACACTTTTATATATGTTAAAAAGAATTACAAAGATACGTACAATGTATGTGTAGTATATGTAAATCTAGAACACATCTGTAAGCAATTGGGCTTTAAGTATTTTCCGCTAAGCGAAACTATTTCATTTTCCGATATTTGTGTGGGAAATGCGTGTATTGACAGGAGGCAAAAATAATAAACATTTTGTTTTCACCCCATAATCCTCAGTCTTTATATTTTTTCCCCAATTTTCTTTGATCATCGACTTAAAAAACCTTCATGCTTTGATTTTGTAACTATAATTAAAACTCTCGAAGTGTCGTCAGCTGTTATTGTTTAAGACTTCCGTTGACACAGACATGCAGGCGGACCAGCAAGGGTAGAACTTCAGTTCCACTGACAGAGATGGTCAGATAGGGAATATATATTGAATACACCCTGTCGGGGACCAACACGTCATTCACAGAAGTCATGCACTTTTAGACGTTATTAATTCATCAAAGTAAGACTAGCTCAAGTCGAATAAAGATGCAAGATTATACATTAGGTTTAATTGTGCTCCTTATTGAAGAAAATACGATTTGTTTCCTTGCGCACTTTAATTTTGTTTCATATGAAGATTCCGGCGCCTTGAACTACTGAGCTGACCTTGATACATGTAATTACATTTAGGAGCGTATCTATTTTTGAATATGTTGATGAATATTTATTATTTTGTAATAGTGTGTGGACACCTGTGAGTACTAGCGTACGCCTAAACACACCCTTAATCTGATCTAGGATTTTACAAGGGAGAAGGGGGATTTTTAAGCCAATACAAAGCATTGAAGCTGTAGGAATTCAGCAATAGAATAGAAAAAATGATTCTCAAATAAAAATTTGAATAATTAGTGATTTAGTAATTTTTACTTAGTGATTAGTAATTAGTGATTTAGTAATAGTGAATTAGTCATTTGAATATCATATACCCTTTGATTAATTGCTCTGATATCTGAAGTTGTTAAATTCCAGTTTCTTACGTCAGACACCTGTTGGTAGTACACTAAACGAGGGGGTAGGATAGGTATTAGATTAAACTGGGGGGGGGGGGGTCACTTCTCCTATAAATCCACTACTGATACTGGTGTATGAAGTGAGACTCGGTTATCTCCCTTATTTCCGTGTACACGAGAGTATATGTTGTTGGTCTGCAGTGTGAAGAGCAATTAATGTTTCGTCCCTCGTTCTCGTCCTAGTGTGGTGTTGATACTGTAACTAGCTAGTAAAATCAGTGAATTTTTAGTTTAGATTAATCAACGAATATACCACAAGAATATCGTAATTTATGTACTTTTTATTGTTAAAAGAATATTCTGTTTCTTGATTCGTGTTAACAAATCTTTAACTACATCATAGTAACATTGTAAGAGAACACACCTATATATAAGATCAACTGTAATGTATATGTATATATCACCAATATCACTATACTTAGAACTAGTACATGTACAATATAGCTTAGTATATTACCAGTACCTATCACAATGGAACATTTAAAGTCCTTCTTTTGCAATATATACGGTCATTATCCATTCATGTGCTCACTCCACTGTGACGTCATTATCATTTTTTAGTATTCTACGATATTTATAGAAAATAGTGCCTTTCGTTGACATTCAAATCAAAACTGGAAAACAAGTCTGATACATTTATTAAAGCAATTTTTGTATCTGTATGGAATATTAAAATCAACCCCCAATGTTTTTTTGTATGTTAAAATGTTTTCTATATACAAGATTCATTGACGAAACATAGAATGCAAAGCCCAATCATGATGCAATAAGAAAGCACCATTAAAATATTTCTCTAGAATTTCAACAAGCTATTATAGTAAACTCCGCAGATGCCAGCAAAACATTTACAGCAAAATGTATGATTTTATTTTAGGATCTTCAATGACAATAAGTCCAAGTTCCGATAAATGGGTTCGCCATGGCAGAGATTTGAATATCACGTGTACTTTTTCGTCAAAGTACCAAGAGAGCATACAATTGTTTCACGAAGGCAGTGTTGCACGAGTCAGTGATCAGGCGACCATGACGTCAGAGACGTTCACTGATGCTGATGGTAAACAGACGACAGTCCTCAGATACCTGAAGACAAACACCAAGTTCGAGGACGCGGGAACTTATGAGTGTGCAGCAGACAACAGAAGAAAGAGTGTCAACATACAAGTTGTGCAAGGTCTTTTTTAAATTCAAATTGTGTGGTCGTCTCATTTTTTCCCTCAGTTTTCGGGACACACGTTGCATCTAAATGTAATTAGTAAAAATATCTACAAGACATGTTCAGATGAAAATATTTTCACAGAGCACACAGTTTCTTGCAACTGATTGTAAACAAAAGCACAGTAGACATGCTCTTTAAAGCCTCAGTTTGAATTTAATCATGGGTTAACTATTTTTATTCTGTAGGTCGATTGAAGATATTTCCAAAAATAGAGCGAGTGATCGCATTTCAGGGAGAACGGGTGACCTTGACATGTGAATATCAGGGTAGCCATCGAGTAAAAGTCATGTGGTCTTCAGCGTCTGGCAGAGACCTTAAACAAAATGGTTTTGTCGTCGGAAGTGTTGTCAGAAGCGGTGATCACATCCTAGCCAAAGTAGATATTTCCAAAACGTCTTCCAGTTTTTCGGACTCCGGCGAATATACCTGTTCTGCCGGCCCCTTCTCTAAAACGGTTACATTGGAAGTTTATCAAGGTACATGTGTGAAATTCAATTTTCATCCAACATGAGACTCAATTGAAGCTGTATTTGAAATATAAACATGGGCGAGAAATTGCAGCACTTGTCGTTTATACAGTGTTTAAACATCATCAATCATAGCCCTTGTTCTTATTTTAAAATAGGTGAATGTGACGATAATTTGGTATCGGGACCACGTGGTGTACCTGACAGTCACATGACCGCATCTTCCTATTACGAGGATTCTTTATATGCGGACAGTCCTGAACGGGCGAGGCTAAACCTTGAAGAAGAAAGGGTGCAGAGGGATGATGGGAATTACGCCATTTTAGGTGGAGGATGGATGGCAGGAGACAAAACTAAAAACCAGTGGTTACAGGTGAGATTCACTGGTGTAGATGAAATTCAGTGGTTGCAAGTGAGATTCGGTGGTTCAGGTAAAATTCGGTGGTTACAGGTGAGATTCGGTGGTTCAGGTAAGATTCGGTAGTTTAGATGAGATTTAGTAGCTATGGTGAGTTCAGTGGTCACGTTGAGATTCCGTAGCGTAGGTGAGGTTTTAATAATCACAAATGAAATTCAGATGATCAGGTGACATTTCGTAGTTACAGGTGGGATTAAGTGGTTGCAGGTGAGATTCAATGGTTACTGGTGAGATTGAATGGTTACTAGTGAGATTCGATGGTTCAGGTGGAATTAAATAATTACAGTATGATTCAACGGATTAAATGATATCCAGTTATTACAGGTGGGATTTAGTGGTTCAATTTAGATTGTGTGGTTACAGGAGAGATTTATAGTAGTTACAGGTGAAATGTGGTGATTTATATGAAATTCAGTAGTTACTCGTGAGATGTGGTGGTTTATGTGAAATTCAGTAGTTACACGTGAGATGTGGTGGTTTCTGTGAAATTCAGTAGTTACACGTGAGATGCGGTGGTTTCTGTTAAATTCAGTAGTTACTCGTGAGATGTGGTGGTTTATGTGAAATTCAGTAGTTACACGTGAGATGTGGTGGTTTATGTGAAATTCAGTAGTTACACTTGAGATGCGGTGGTTTCTGTGAAATTCAGTAGTTACACGTGAGATGTGGTGGTAAATGTGAAATTCAGTAGTTACACGTGAGATGTGGTTGTTTATGTGAAATTCAGTAGTTACACTTGAGATGCGGTGGTTTCTGTGAAATTCAGTAGTTACACGTGAGATGCGGTGGTTTATGTGAAATTCAGTAGTTGCATATGAGATGTGGTGGTTTATGTGAAATTCAGTAGTTACACGTGAGATGTGGTGGTAAATGTGAAATTCAGTAGTTACACGTGAGATGTGGTTGTTTATGTGAAATTCAGTAGTTACACTTGAGATGCGGTGGTTTATGTGAAATTCAGTAGTTACACGTGAGATGCGGTGGTTTATGTGAAATTCAGTAGTTACACGTGAGGTGTGGTGGTTTATGTGAAATTCAGTAGTTACACGTGATATGTGGTGGTTTCTGTGAAATTTAGTAGTTACACGTGAGATGCGGTGGTTTCTGTGAAATTCAGTAGTTACACGTGAAATGTGGTGGTTTATGTGAAATTCAGTAGTTACACGTGAGATGCGGTGGTTTCTGTGAAATTCAGTAGTTACACGTGATATGTGGTTGTTTATGTGAAATTCAGTAGTTACACTTGAGATGCGGTGGTTTCTGTGAAATTCAGTAGTTACACGTGAGATGTGGTGGTTTATGTGAAATTCAGTAGTTACACGTGAGATGTGGTGGTTTATGTGAAATTCAGTAGTTACACGTGAGATGTGGTGGTTTCTGTGAAATTTAGTAGTTACACGTGAGATGCGGTGGTTTCTGTGAAATTCAGTAGTTACACGTGAAATGTGGTGGTTTATGTGAAATTCAGTAGTTACACGTGAGATGTGGTGGTTTATATGAAATTCAGTAGATACACGTGAGATCCGGTGGTTATAGGATATATTCAGTAGTTATAAACTAGATCCAGGGTCACCAGTAAAAGAGATAATTACCACACAGCCGAAAAATATTAGATTTTAAATTAGTTTTACGATCCTAATAAGGTTTTTTGAAATCTATTTTTATGTACTGTTTCAGATTGCATTCAAAGCACAAAGTGTTGTTCGTTCAGTTTGGACCCAAGGCCGGTTCGAAGGAAACTGTTGTAACCAATCGGACTGGGTTACAGAGTTCAAAGTGTATTTCAGTCAAGATGGCGACCTTTGGCATAAATACAAAGACCAGTCAGGAAATGACTTGGTAAGACATTTTAAAAACCTCAATTGACGTTTATATATAACAAGTTTTTTGAAAAATGTGATGACACATTTTCAAACGATAATCGTTATGTAAACGTGTTGAAAATTATTGAGATGGTATTTTAATTTGATAGAAAGAATTTATCATTCAATTTTCAGCATAATCCCCAGATACGTAGGTCCAAAAATAACCTGGTAACACGGCGTTTTATAAATTGTCATAACATACTTTAGACTAAGCTTGTGGGAAGGTAATAATCAAAACATCTAATGAATGTATATACATGACATGTATCTTGAAAGTTAACGGATATCATTATTTTGTTTTAGCTAATATCATTCAAAATATGAACACGTAAAGGCGTAAGCTTATTGTATTTGATATTACAGAATTTGTGGTTTATTTCTATATATACACTATTTATTGGTATACAGGTGAATCCTATGGGTAGATTCAAGATAATGGGAGAAACCCTGAAAATGTAATGTTTTTTGGAGAGTGAGCGATATTTGCTGTTACTGGTATCTTGAATCTTCCCAATATATTAAGAAACTTGCATACATATAAATGTATATCTACAGAGCTTTACACTAACCTCTTTCAGAAAATATAACTGTTTAATGTGGTTCCAGGAAAGATATATTACCCTTCCAATTAAAAAAAAAATGATTAAATTCTTTAACAGTTGAATATATATTATATTTAGCGGCATATCAAACACATGCATGCTGAACTCAATGCTTGACCTTCATTCCTGCCATTAAGATAACGAGTTTATATCGGAGATCATTAAGATTAAATGGGCTTATTTTCTTAAACTTTATATCAATTTACCTTTCAAAAAATCATGCATTAAATTAGAAGTATCAATTCAATCACGTAATGTGGTATTTTGATAAAAGCTTTCAATTAGCTAAACTGAAACCTAAAAGTTATTGAATTTATTCGAGTTATTGTGCATCTTTTCATCTACCTTAGAGATGTTTACTGTTATATTCTACGAGATTTGTCATCTTTATTCCAACCTATTGCGTTCAGTGTTACCTTATTTTCCCATCGTATACACATACCTACCGTGAGAAGAAATGTAATATTTCTGAGTCCTCTATTCGTCTTGCTATTGATAATTCAAGCTCCTTTATTCTTTCAGTTTTTCCGCGCTAACAGCGACGATGACACGGTAGTTAAGAACGACCTTCCCTCACCTGTTATTTCCAAATTTATCAGAATATACCCGACGGCATGGAACGGCGACATAGCGCTGAGACTGGAGATCAAAGGCTGTCTTATACCACAAAGTATGCAATTCGTGTAATTCAAATCTGTAGAATCTTGTTTCTCAAAGTCTGTAAACTATATTGAATCTCAAAGTCTGTAAGTTGTTGTAACTCAAAACTTGAAGTTTGTAAAAATCTTCCAACCCAAAATCTGTAAACGGGTACCTGTAAAGTGCGAAACGAAATCGAAACGAAATCGAAACGAAACGAAATCTACCGAAACGAAAGAAATCTACCGAAACGAAACGAAACCCACCGAAACGAAACAGATTGTATGACCGAACTCTTTTAATTATAATAATTAAAAATCGTATCTTAGGCCCCTGTGAAAGTTACCACATATAAATAAAATTCGCCTCCCCTTTGATGTAGGCTTTCGGCTTGACTGTTACAAAGTTTTAAAAGTTGGAAAGGGGGGAGTAAGCACAAAGTATATATCCGTAGTTGATTAAATGCCATGTACAATTAGTTTCGGATCCATACATTTCAGAACCGAGGGTTACAGTCTCGGAGATCTGGGGAAACACACTATACGAGGGGTGGGGTCGCCGACGTTGGATCCGCCTTTGGGCATAGATACATTGTTTGAAGAAGCTGGTGTCTGAGAAAATTGAAAGCAGGAAGAGCTCTTAACCTCTTATTTTATCTCTAACTGCTGAGGTGCGAGTACTTTCAATAATGGAAAAACTCTATAAATTTGGGATGTTGCTAAGACGGGGAATTGAAAACGGGACGGAAAACGGATTTTTTTTAATGCAATGATATTAGGAGGAGGTCGGCATTTTGTAAACTGAAAAGGCTTATGAACAAGGGGATTTTAAGCAGAAATCACAAAGAGAACGGGAGGACATATTCTGAATCCACCGTTTGATATACTACATACAAATACACAATATCCACATGTATATATATATTTGTCTTTAGAGCAAAAAATACTGAAACATGTATTTATACCCAAAATCGGATTCAAAGCCGACGACCCCATCCCTCGTTTAGTGTGTTTCCCCAGACCTCTGACCTGTAACCTTCTGTTCTGAAATTTATGGATCCGAAGATAATTGCACATGGTATTTATGTACTTTGTGCTTACCCCCCCCCCCCCCTCCCCCCACTTTCCAACTCTTAAAACTTTGTATCAGTCAAGTCGAAAGCCTACATCAAAGGGGAGGCGAATTTTATTTATATGTGTAAACTTTAACAGGGGCCTAAGATACCATTTTCAATTATTATAATTAAAAGAGTTTGATCATACAATCTGTTTCGTTTCGTTTCGGTAGGTTTCGTTTCGTTTCGGTGGGTTTCGTTTCGTTTCGGTAGATTTCGTTTCGTTTCGGTAGATTTCGTTTCGTTTCGTTTCGCACTTTACAGGTACCCATCTGTAAACCCCAGCAACCAAAATTTTATAAATTCTTTTTTGCTCAAGATCGTAAACTCATATTTCTCAAGATCGTAAAACTATTATTTCTCAAAGTCGTAAACTTTTGTTTCTCAAATTCTGTAACTCCCATGACTTAAATTAAAGACTGCAAACTAATTAAAGGGACTGATTCACGATTTTACGCAAAATTTTGTTTTTCACTTTTAATGATCAAAATCTACTGTCTAATGTGATTGAAAGATTTCACATGAAAATTAAGGTTATACATCATCACAGAAGCTCAATTTAGAGAGTTTATTATTTGTTTTGTAAACAAAGATTGCGATATGTTATTGTTTACGGAATTTTCAAAAGAAATGGATATCGATCTAAGTATTATTATATCTTTCATTTTTCAAGCATTTTTGGGGTGAAAAATGTAATCTAAAAGTTAAAATTTGTGACTATGCAAAATTAAGATGCATTAAATTACAAAATCAATATTTCACTTGTTTGTTTGTTTACATAAAAAGACTCGAGTCTTTGTTTACATAACACATATTTAAGGCTAAAATATTGCTTTCATTCATGCATTCAGAAGGTCAAAATTTTGGCTGTCAACATTAAATGAGTTATATTTCTAATGTTTAACATCAAAAATGAAAAATATTTATATAAAAAATCGTGAACCAGTCCTTTTAACATAGAGTCTGCAAAGTATGCTTCCTCCATTTTGTAAATAATGTCTTAAACCTCAAAGTGTGTAGTTTATATAGAGTATCAGTTGTAATTTTAAGTGTTGAGTAATACGACGCACGTTTCATTAATACGACGCACGTTTCATTAATACGACGCACGTTTCATTAATACGACGCACGCTTCATTAATACGACGCACGTTTCATTAATACGACGCACGCTTCATTAATACGACGCACGTTTAATTAATACGACGCACGCTTCATTAATACGACGCACGCTTGATTAATACGACGCACGTTTCATTAATACGACGCACGCTTTATTAATACGACGCACGTTTCATTAATACGACGCACGCTTTATTAATACGACGCACGTTTCATTAATACGACGCACGCTTCATTAATACGACGCACGTTTCATTAATACGACGCACGCTTTATTAATACGACGCACGTTTCATTAATACGACGCACGCTTCATTAATACGACGCACGCTTTATTAATACGACGCACGTTTCATTAATACGACGCACGCTTCATTAATACGACGCACGTTTCATTAATACGACGCACGCTTTATTAATACGACGCACGTTTCATTAATACGACGCACGCTTCATTGATACGACGCACGCTTTATTAATACGACGCACGTTTCATTAATACGCAAACTTTTCTAAAGAAAATATCGTTAAAAATAATATTTGATACAGGTGGTATAGTTAAAATGAATGCAAACTTGTAAAGGAATTCATCTCAGTAAATTAGCAATGCATTGAAAACTAAATTTCAAATCATACAGCGTCCACGTAATCATTTTACAGATTTACGAATAGCACACCCGATTCAAAGAGTAATCAACTTACCAGTGCCGGAACCTTTGAAACTTTCTTGCGAATACACTGGACCTATTAGGGACGTAGTACTGTGGTCCAAAAACTTTGTTCGCATGGAAACGGTAAATGGTTTCAGAAGAACCTCCGTAGAGAAGTTGTCTGGTGGACGGGTCACCATTACGGACTCAATCAAAAAACAGAAAACCGAGTACTTGGATTCAGGAAATTACACGTGCTTTGTTCCAAACAGTACATTCAGTGAGACTGTAACGGTTCATGCAAGTAAGCCAAATGATATTGCTTTTAGAATAGATTATTTGAGTATTTCAATGGTTACTTTGGTATGTGATAATTTTTATCGTAATATTGCAGATGTGATAAGTTTGATTAATTGATAATCGAATTTCAATTTCATATTACCAGTGACACTTGAAAAGACCCCCAATATCGAGAGATACTGGGTGTCTTCCCAGAATGTTGTGCATCTCTCGTGTGAATATCGTTCTCTCAACCATCGTGATTTCACATGGCAATACTCTGGTGGCAACATCAACAACCGACAATTCCAAATTAGTAGGGATATCAAATTGTCCAAAGGTGCTGTGTTTGTGACATCATCAATTCGAAAGCCGTATGCTGATGCCTCTGACAGTGGTAATTACACATGTCGCATTGGAAAAATGTCTCGATCCTGGGAAGTTAACGTACTATCAGGTAAATATACTGATATTACTCGACTCACATTTGAATTTTCTTGGAATTCTGTTTCGCTCCTCTCGCAATGATGAAATCTGCCTTTCATATTGTAAAATGGTTTTAAATATTTGTCTCCCGTCGGTTGTTTTCATTAATAGATTATGAAAATTCTAATAATATCTCGGATAAATTAATTATTAATATACATGTAGCACATTCTAGCTAATTGTTCTATAAGTCAGTGGCAATGGCTCCTGGCAGGCCATCACACCAAACAAGACAATGTATCTGGAATGTGACGTCAAAGGCTTGCCTATAGATGTGTCTTATCAAATGTTCTGGACTAAGGAAGGGGTGCCACTAAAGGAACTAGATTCCAGTGGTCGAATGAACTATTTCCCGAACTCCAGGACTCTCCAAATAATTCGTACACGTATGTACCACTATATTTATTCTTATATATTGACAGTAGTGCTTTATAATCTTTTTTTCAAAAGTCTGAAATAAAGATAAATTTCTTTTTCAGAGCTCTCGGACGCAGGAAAATATGAATGCAACATTCTTCTTGAAGTAGGATCTCCTTCCCAACAACAGGTTTCTATCACAAAGGAAATATATGGTAATTAAACTATTAAATCTTATGATTTGATAGTGTGCTTGATATTACTTGTGTCATTCAATTGTAGACCGTAATCTCTCACATATTCTCTGTCAACAGCTCCGCCAAAGACCATCATTGATGGAATGAAGACTATAAATGTTGGAGACTCTCTTCACGTCTATTGCAAGACATCCGGGTACCCCACGCCCTCTGTCGTTTGGAAGAAGAATGGGATGAGCCTATCAGAGCTATCCTCCCGCGTCACATTCTTGCCTTACGGGGGTTTGGACAATGGGCACCTAGTAGTGTTCGATGTTTCTGGTGGTGAAGCCGGAGAATATACTTGCGAGGCCAAGTCAAACTATTTTAAATCAGCCGAATCGCGCCTTCAAGTCGACGTAAAAGGTTATTATCGAATTTCAATGATGATAATATATGTCAATTTTCGAAGAAAGTATCTATAAAGGAGGAATTTGATAGATGTATAATTTGATAAATGTACATTTCCATGTACCTTTCAGAAGTTTCACTGGCCACCAGTCCCCCTCTATTGATTGCTATCATCATTGGAAGTGTAGTTGTCTTTCTTGCAATTGTTTGCTGTGGGGTATACGTAAAATGTAATCAACGAGTTAAAAAGAACTATGCATGTAAGTTCACAAATAGCGCGTAATTTGAAGTTGATTTTATTTTCTTGAAGAGAGCACTTCATAATTATAGATCAGCTATACAGAATTGAAATGCATCAAATATTCGTTCTGATTTAAGGTTTATAAATTTATTTTGTACTTTCAGATGACACAGATAGTCTTGAAAGACTTCGTCAATCAAGACCGCGTCTGTAAGATCACAAATCAATATTTTTTTCATTCCTGGTATGTCATGTATCTGATTTGTCATTATAGACATTTGAGTATACTTATTTCATGTTTTTTTAAAAATTTTATTTAAGACCACGCCAGAACACTTTCACTGAAGACCAACCTAAAATTGTCAAACTAACCGAGGAGCCTCGTTTCTACTCCAAAAGGCCGCCCATGTCCTCCCCACCATTATCCGCGTCATCACAAAGAAGCGTGTCGACTTTTGAGTCAGGTTCCTATGAACGCGTGCCTTTACGTAATAAGCTGAACACTACAGACATAATATTGACAGACCAGGAGGAAGAGGAGGGTTACAATACTGGGTCAACCCAAGAAAAAGTACGATTTTCCCTTGTTGACATCAAATGATGTCATCTCCTGTTGTTTATGATAGACTATACAATGAACTAAAGTGCAATTTGACTTAACCAACTGAGCAACATTCCATTTCATGCACCATATTTGTATGTAGTTTGAAAACATTGTATCACTTTTCTTGCGTTAGTAGATTTACAGAGAATGAGATGTGAACGAGTGTTTAGAATTTCTCTGTGATGTGTAATTCATATCAGACATGGATATTGAAATATATTATAATACATATACATTGTGCATGTGCTCTTCTCAGTGACAGCAAAAATAAAAATCACGCATTTTTCTCCATGCTCGATCACACTTTTAATACATTTATTTTACACAATAAAATTTTACAATTTAAATTGATTCTTGTATTCGTATTTCAACACATAGCAAATCCGAAGTGACGGGATTGTATTTTATAAAGGTAAGCCATTGGTTTAGCTGCAATCTACTTGTACACACAATGCTAGTAAATATCAGTCAATCCACTATAGAACAAATTTCTGAGTGGATTTACACGTTAACAATAGCAATATGTATACATTAAAATATAAAGAAATTCAAGTCATGACCCCTGCTTACAGATACTGAGCATGCAGACAGTTCTACGGATGACAACAATAGTTGTAATCTGATATCTTAAACAATAATACTAATCTATGGTTTGATGCGGTAATATCGACTTTAAGACCGCAAACCAAGGAGAGAGGAAAAAAGAGAATATTGTCAGTCCATAAAATCAGTTCCCTGAAACACACACAAACATGCTCTTCATTTCTAGTATTCCTATTATCGAGATACAAACGTACGTCCTTATCATTTGACACAATTCTTTCCAGTTTTTCATTAATGAGTAATATACAGAAAACTTCTCTTGGCATGTACATCAACCTTCACAGACGATACCTCCACGTCGCTCACAGGCTTCTTAATATTATATGCTTCGCTCTGTCATCGAAGGTCAACATACGTGACGACTGGCACAAAAATAGTTCTAGAATGAATATCAAGAAAACATTTGGTTAAGGGTATAGTGAATCTCCTAAAAGGATATTCTATGATCGGTTGTTTTCTAAATGCAAGGTGCAATCACTGATTTTGAAAAAATTTATATTTCCTATGTAGATTGAGCTATTTGGTAATGGACTAAGTAGAATAAAAAACGGAACATTCTAAAGGATGGCAAACCTTGATCTGTAGTAAGCGTTGACCCCCCACCAAACTTTCTCTTGAACTTGTTCCCTTTGCTGTCGTTTGTTCCAAGTTATGATACTGTAACATCAACAACAACGAAGTTATTTTTCCAACGTTAACTGGATTTTCCAAAGGAACACATCATCAGAAATGGAATGCATATGCTAAACATATTTCTGTTTCAACTAAATGATTCTTAAGTTGACAGACGGAAGACGAACAAAGTTATCCTTAAATATCACCATATTTCGCCTAAGAAACATCCTATAAGCTTTATGTGTGTGTTGGTTTCCCAATACTTACACTCTGCATTGATCAACAATTGTGTCAAAAACAACCGCATTCCCCTGATAACGCATCTTATATGATGGGCATGTGTTTTTACCTCCAATTGTACTTCCATTGACCGCTGCAAGTGAAATATAGAAATAAATTTCAATTTAATCCTAAGTGATAAGGCATTTAAAGGAAGTGTAATTATTATACCTAACATTATTATTTTGTCGACTAATACTGTAGAATCATTTAAATTCGTGGGGGCCAATTTTCGTGGATTGCTGAAATTTTACGGGTTCGTGGGGACGTAATTTCGTGGATTTATATATTTTTAAGATTCTTGTATACTAGTTGTCTATATTCGTTGGGGATGTAAATTCGTGGGTGAGGGGTACCCACGAATTCCACGAAAATTGAGCCACCGCGAATTCTAATGATTCCACAGTAGGTGATATATTGCATTTCTCATGCTGTCATTGATCCAAACCTGTCCATGTTCCTTCCATTTCTAAAGCAATCTCCCTTGCATTTTCCCTCACTGTTTCCTTCCAAGAGCCACTAAATATATCGTCTCCAGCCGCTCCGACCATTTGAGGACCCCGTCCACTTCCTCCAGTTTGTCCACCCATTGTTGTAGGATAGTCATTTTCGAATTCGTACTCTTCTTGCGGAGTTGTCGATTGTTGTGTTGGTCGTTGCGTTGGTTGTGAACTCGGCCTTTGTTCCTCTTCTGCTTCATTTTCAATCTCACCAGCAGAGGTCGTAGGACGTGAACTTGAGGTACTCCGTTTGGTTGTTTGTAATTCCCCCTCCTGCTCCACTTCATATTCGCTGTTTCTAGTAGAGGGACTAGGAGTTGTTTTAAATCCCAGGTGAATTCTGCTTTGAGTCGTTTGTAATTGTCCTTCTTGTTCGGCTTCAAATTCGCCATTTCTGGTGGTTGGATTTGAAGAAGCCGTGACTATTGGTTGCGGGTTCTTAAGATTATATCTACCAGATGAGTTAAATTTTTTCACATCCATTTTGTTGGAAGTGTTTATGTGAGGCTCACCAAGAGCAAATTTTCCTTGCCCAGGTACTCGAACATTCGTTTTGAGCATGCCTGTATTTGAAGCACTGTATAGTCCTAATGGTTTAGTTTCTCCTGACCCACCATTACTATAAATATTTGATTTAAGTTGCGTCTGCTTCAGATGCTTTCCGGAAAAGGCGACATTATGAACTTTACGCGAAGTTGTGCTTACTTTTGAGCGATTCTGTTTTGACAAAAGAGAAACATTTGGTATTTTCTCTACTTTAACTGGCGTACCTTGATATTCTAATGTGTTTGGAGAAACTTCATTATGAATAGAGGTTACATTTTGACGCAGTTGAGATTTCATTTCCGAAATAATATTTCTACCTCCCCCTGTTTTTGTACGATGTAGTAGTGATCTAGAATCATTTACATTACGAATCCTAGGCAAGTTGCCTGGAGAATGACTTCTACTCGGCAATGTTATATTCTTTCTTTCCTTTTTACTCGGGGTAGTCATTATTTCTGCGGAAGTTAATCTAAAATTTTCCGATTTATATTCCTTGTGACCTACATTCGATTTGATGTGGGCTTCAGATTGTTTCTCTAATAAATTAGATTGCATTTTGGATGTACGATGATCTTTAATTGGTTTATCGTGTCGTTTGCCACCATCGTGTTTGAACGGGGACAGTTCATGTGGAGGTGCATTTCCTGAATGCTTACTTTCTCCTTGAAATATCTTCATCGGTATTGCATTTGAATATGGAATGAGTTGTATATTCTGTGCATGAATCATTTTGCTCTTAGCTTTTTTACTTTGATTCAAACCTGAAGCGAAAGGAGCAGCAATCCTTGAGTTTGGCTTCTGTTCAGTTTCAAGAAGTGTTAATTGTAATTTCTTAGCTGTTGCTGGAGGCTGTTGTATGTTAACCAACCTCCCGTCTATGGATGTTGAAGAAAGCGTTCTTTCCGTATTATTGGAACTTGGATAGCTGAAAACACTGTTGGTAGGTACTTGAATTTGTTCAACAACAACAGGAGGTTCTGGTGCGCTCTTCTGGTGACTATTTGTTCTATCTCCTTGACCAAGTTCTTTAGTCAATCTTGTAGGAATTTCTGGTAGTTTGATGTGAACATCACCTTGGCTTGGTATATCGGGGTACATGTCCACCTTCGTATCAGTTTTAGTTGATATTTCCTTATTAATTCTTGAAGGGAATCCCTCAGATATCAAATTAGATGCTCTTTGTGGTTGTAGTCGACCTTTGACTCCCATGTTAAAATCTGAATTTACCACCGGTTGGAATTGACGAGTTTTCTTGGATTCCCCAGAAATCTTTACATGGAACTTATCCTGCAATTGTGGTTGATCAGTCTTTTTCCTTGTGCTCCATGTTGCTAGTATCCCTGATTTCGTCTGCTCGCTATTTTTACCACTGATTGTCAGGGATCGGTGAGGTACACCAATATTATCACGTTTTCTCGAAACAAGATTTTTTTCGCGTTTGATTTCAGGTTTTTTGTATTTATAAGACATTCGATCATTAACACTGTTATCCCAAGATGATCGAGTTTGATCTGATGGAATAGCAGTCACAGAAGATGGCATGTGTGACAATGTGGCTATTGGTCTGTTTTTGACAGTAATGTCCAAATTCTGATTAGAAACATTCACAATTGCTCCTTTTGCGTTTACGTCTGGTGATTTGGAGACATTGTTTGCTGCTTTGGAATATTGTGACAAAGAGGAGTCAAGAGGAGCTGGAATGAATGTCTTTGAAAAGTTAACTTTTTCCCCAAGCCTACTAAGTAGAACATTTTGACCTTCACGAGTGGTTTTAGGTAGGCTAAATAAAGAACTTAACGTTTTAGGAACTACTTTCCTGCTTCGTATAGTGCCATTCAAAGAACTTGAACTTGTAGTTTTGGTACGTTCTATATTAGTTCTTTTGGGTGCTGTAAATTTTTCAGGCAGGAAAGCGTCTACCCATGTTTTCTCAATTTTACTTGAAAATGTTGGCATCTTAGCTGTGGTTTTCCAAACATCTTTTGGATATAAGGTGTTAATTTTTTTGCCATTATTCATGGAATCACTTGGCTTTAAAATCAGTTTGTTTTGAACGTTAGAGATGGTCCTATCTGAATTCCATAGCTTTTCATTTTTGTTAAAGTTTGAATCTGGTACTTTAATTGCAGAAAATAAACCCCCGTTATTTACTGGATATTTCTGTGAATATTCGTTTCCATGTGACATATCTTTATCCCTTGCTGAACTGATTTTTGGAGTTGTTTGGTACATTAATTCATTATGGGATGTCTTCTGGCCTTCTTCCCTCTTACGATCAGCATTTGCAAATAAGGCGTTTATTTTCTTGCCATTTTTCCCATTAATTATGGAATCACCTGGTCTGAGACTTGATCTGTTTTTATCATTGTTGGGGATTATCATGTTTGAATGCCATGGTTTTCCCATTTTTACACCTGATTGCTTGTTTATGGAATGTCTAACTCCGTTACTTATTGGATTGTCCTGTGAAAGTTTGTTTGCTTGAACCATACCTCTGTTCGCAAGGGAGTTGTTTTTCGATGTTTCTTTGTACATCGATGCTTTGTAAGTAGTTGCCGTCTGGCCCTGTGTCGTTTTCCCCTTTATTCTTGCAGATGCTGGTTCCTTTGGTGTTTTCCTAATAGAATTGTCATCGTAAATTATATTTTGTTTGGGATCAATGATGTCGTATGATTTCCAAGCTTGTGGGTGATCAGCATGTAAAGTGAATGATTTCTCTTTTACTCCTAGTTGGAGTGCTGTTGGTTGATTTTTGTGTTTCTCCAAATATCTCCTTTCTGCCTCTGCAGGAATAGAAACCGTTTGTTGTGTTTTTGATGGTCTTCCAGAAGCAAATTTCGGGTTTAAATCAATTATTTTAGAAGATTCAAATTTCTGGTCATACGGTTTTGTGGGAAGAGAAACCGTTTGTTGTGGTTTTGAAGGTCTCCCAGAAGTATTTTTTTGGTTTATACCAATTGCTTTAGAAGATTCAAATTTCTGGTCAGCTGGATTTATGGGAATAGAAAGCGTTTCCTGGAGTCTTGAATGTCTAGGATTCAAGAGTCTCCCAGAAGTACCTTTTGGGTTATTGTTAATTATTTTAGAAGATATAAATTTCTGATACTGAGGCGCTGTCACAACCGGTTCTGCAGAAACCATTTGCTGCGGTAGTGAATGTCCCTTCGAAGTAATTTTCGGGTTAACATTGATTGATTTGAATTGCTGGGATTGAAGCGTTGGCACAACAGGTTTATTTGTTTCTTTTATATATACAGGTGACGAATCTGAGGTAGTATTGCCTTTTGTAGTGACGCCATCTTTGTTAATGAGTTTCCTTTCTGTGCTATTAGTCTCAAAATTTGATGATCCTGGTTTGCTTTGTGGGGGCTTTCCCAAATTTTGCATAGCTACGTCATTTGATTTCAGTGGTGAAGCTTGCGTATTTAAGTCGCGTCCCGTTCCCTTGTTTTGTACATTTTCTTGTTCTGATTGACCAGTTTCGTTGTAGTGCATATTTTCTCCTACGTTTAAATCTGGTCTGGGTCTGAAAATATCAAGTGCGTCTCCAAACAGGTCCATCACTCCATAGTACTCCGATTCATATTCTGGTTCCGGCGTTGTCAGTTCGGTCGTTGTGGTTGTCGGTAAAGTAAACTGTCTTTCTGTTTCAGGAGCATCAGTAATCTCGTTTTCAGTTTCAACTTCCTGTTCATAAATTGGATTGGTAGTTGTTTCAACTTTGGTATGGTTGTTAAGAATATGTCCTGCTTTTTTTACTGTCGCACTTGGTTTAATTCCTTGTGCGTTTGCCTGAGAGACTTGTTTCGCATTAGGTGCAGTACCGAGTGTTTGAGAATCCTGACGTGGGTTCAGAAGTTCCTCTAATATACTTGTTCTATCTTTTCTCGGCGTTATCGATGCAATGTCCTGATCTCGAGATTTTGAATGTTTGTGCTTCGTGCCTTTTCGTGCTTTTCTACCATATTTTCGACGGATATGGTCCTTGTATCTTCTTCGAAGTTTCTGAATACCATTCTGATATTGTCCTTTCCTTGAACTCTTACTTCTCTTGCCATGCTTTCTCAGTTTTTTTCTTCTTCTCACCCCTTTTGAGTTTCTTGACCTTAAGCGATAATTCGAGCGATCGCGCCCTTGCCGATCAAATGTGGAGGAAAAAATGGCTACAGAATCCTCTTCTGATGATGAACTATCACTGTCGTCAAACAAAACAGTCTTAGTCTTGGATCCAGGAAAATACGCTGACGATTTCACCACACCAGACTCCACTTTAGAGGATTTGAGGTCTTCTACTTTTCCCCAGAACCAACCAAAACTTAAGCCCCATTGACATTCTACAGCATCCACATCTAGAGTTAAATAAAATAATTAACGCTAAAGACGTCATCCACATCTAGAGTTAAATAAAATAATTTATGCTAAAGACGTCATCCACATCTAGAGTTGAATAAAATAATTAACGCTAAAGACGTCATCCACACCTAGAGTTAAATAAAATAATTAACACTAAAGACGTCATCCACATCTAGAGTTAAATAAAATAATTAACGATAAAGACGTCATCCACATCTAGAGTTAAATAAAATAATTAACGCTAAAGACGTCCATTGGTTACTAATGACCTGTTTTTAAAATAAAGTTTTAGCATATGAAATATATACTTTATATTTACACTTTATTTACTTCTTCAGTTTTGTAATCATACAGTCTCACTAAAACCAGTCGGTAATATTTCTGCGGTGAAAAAGTAGGGGGTAGCTTTCACCAGACTAATATTTATTAACATATTTGAAGTTACTTTTTCCGAGCCATATTCACTTTCAGCACAAAAACATGTAAACGCTTATCAGAAACCACTGCGTTTCCTTTAACGCCATTTGAAGAAAAAAAAATCATGGATATTTGTTCTATTGTCATCACTGCAATTAACCATTAAATCCTGATGAAATATTACATACGATCTCTAATGACAAATATGTACATATTTATATTTAGAATAAACAGGAAAGTGTGTAAACCCCGACATCGTTCCGTTAATTACATTTTTGTGTAGCTGAACATGTTTGTTAATGCGACACTTTTCCTGTAGAAGGAAAATGTACACTTCTCTCCTACGATCGTAGAAGACAAGAATTCAAACCGGCCATGCGTGACGGGGGTCCGAGTAACACGAAACGGTAGTGGAAAATCATTCGTGTCGGTGACACTGAGCATTTACTGGTGATATAGATAATAATTTTCACTTTTTTTGGTTTATACTTTTCTTTTGTTAAAATTCCTTGACATATGATTTAGAAATAAGTATAAAATCTACACAAGTAGTATGATAATAAAAATATTCCAATGCCGAAATTAATTATATTGACTAGTTTCTTCAGGAAGAGAGAGAGAGAGGGGGGGGGGGGGGGGGAGGTGATTCAAACGATTATCTTATAATAATCACTCTCTTATTAAGACAAATGATATCATTAATTCAATAAAAGAGAACAGTAACTCAATATTGCTCCCATTGATTGATAGTACATATTTAATTAAAAATTATACATATCATTAAGTAATGTTATTTTCAATTACTTCATTTTATGCTAATTTGGCGCTCAATAGATCTTATATATCTATGCCATTTTGCGTTATTACATTCTGCGTTGAACTCGACGCAAATTGTACTAATGCAAAATATAATAATTGAATTTATCATATTATGCGTCGTTATCAGGCAGAGAGAGAGAGAGAGAGAGAGAGAGAGAGAGAGAGAGAGATTTTATATTTTAAAATATTTCTTCTTTTCTTCAATTAGGGCAGTTATGTTTATCTATTTAAGGGATGATTGCAATTTGTGTATATATTAGTGAAAGTGAAATTTATAGAAATAATACTACATAACTATGACTTTAAAATGCCTTCGAAAATTATGTACAGTTTATGTGATCACTTTAAAATAAGTTATTACAATTTCTATTTTGAAAAGTAGTCAAAGTATAATTTTAAAAACTACAGTCAATGAATAAATCAATAACAATGAAAATGTTAAAAGTGTTATGGTTTTTTATGTCGGTGATGCCAGTTTTGTCTGATTAAAACATTTCTAGAAATAATAACAAAAAAGAGAAATCGAAATATTATTGGAATACCTACAGCGTACTTGGTATATACGTAATTCAAAGTATTGAAAAACATTTTTCTTTCTTTTAAAAAAATAAGATAAGAAACATAAGATGTGAAAAACTTACATAACACAATCAATAAGATCCAAATGGCAGGTTTTGTGGACATTTCACAACAAGGAATGAGGAACTCCTACTGATAATGAACGCTTGTTCTGACAGACAACCTCTAAGCGTTAAAGACACTCCACGTCCACTCCAGCGAACAGCTTAAACATGTCCCAGACCCCTGTTCTGACTAAACTAACACACATGACCAGGAGTTCCACAGAATGTAGGAGATATCGTCTCGCTGACCCCCCGGTTTATATGTATTAATGAATTTCTTTATTAGTGCAATGATAAAGACAAATATGTAACGCTGATTTCATTAAAAGATACCAGTATGTGTAAAACATGGTTTTGGTAAGTTAGGAAATTATTACGTAAATCATAGCTGCTGTAGTGCATTATGTAATCCTTTTGTTTTTTAAATTATTTTAAAAAATTTGAATTCAAAAGTACATGTACACCTTACGTTTGTAAACCATAGCTTTTACTGTTTCGCATTATTTAGATTTAATTTTAGTTTAAACCCATATACACCATAGGACAGAGAACAACAGAACACATTGTACATATGAACATCAATACCACGTAGTTCACAGATCTAAAACAAACAAGAATATCAGTAAAACTGTTGCCCGAACTGCATCTAACCAATGAACTACTTCATATGACTATTGACTCGCACAATGATCAATAGCTGGGTTTTTTGTTTTTGTTTAAATGAAAGTTTTTTTCATATATAACGTATATGTTCTGAGTGACCTTCACCTTTCCAAAATGACCTTGGTCCAAAGTCTCCTGTCCCAAGGAATATTTGTGATCAATTATGATAATATTTTGATGAAAGGTTTAGGAGATGAGAACTTTTTATTATCAAAAACTGTTGAATTGAGTAACATTTATATGTTTTGAGTGACCTTGGACTTTCCAAAAATGACTTTGAGAGACCTTGGATCAAAAGTCCTTGTCTCATGGAATATTTGTGATCAATTATATCAATTTCTGATGAAAGGTTTAGGAGATGTGATCTCGGTAGGACGGGCAGACACCACACCGACTATATGATCCCCCAAAAATTTTCAGGAAGCATGAAAATATGTTTTGGATTAAAATCTGTGGAAGTAAAAAAATTTTGGGTTCATAAAGATTGTTTTCGGCAATAATCGGCAATAATCATTCTTTGGAATTTCAAAGAAAGACGTAACAAATTAAAAAAAGGAATCTTGTCTGTTATGCCTATCTTCCCGTGTCTAGGCTTTTACCACATTCCTCACAGAGAAATATGGTGGGTCACAAAACCTTGACTTGGAGAAAATGATTATACCAGACTTTTAGATTCAAGGGTACCTTTTCGTTTTACATTGTCAGTAGCAGAAAAATTATGTTGATACTTAAAACTATGACAAACAAAAGCTTGTAGTTGGCGTAATTAAGATATCAATCGATGAAATGTTAATTACTTTGAACGCTTATTAACATAACTTTTAATCAAAAGCTGTATGCGTGAGAGTTATGCTTACATGTACCTACATGTACATGAAGCACCGAAAAAAAGGTTCTAGCTGATGCCCTTGACCTTGCCTACTTGACCTGAACATGGTGTGTCAACTATGGTATGACAAAATTATGAATTACTACCTGGTTTGTGATTCACGTGTTTACGTTAAAACATTCACATGAATATCACGTGAAATTCACATTAAAATTTTCACATGAACATCATGTGAAAAGTGATTCACATGAATTTCAGATTAAGAAATTCACATGAATTTCACGTGAAAAGCGATTCACGTTTTAAAAAAACAAAACAAGAAAAACGTGTTTACGCTAAAATTTGAACACGAATATCATGTGAAAAACGTTTTCCCACGAAAAAATTAACATCAAGGTAAAATATAAATAGATGTAGATACGGTCATTAGGCAATGTAAGTAACTAAGTTTAGTTAAGAGATGGTTTTCATGGGCGGATTCAGAAAATGTTCTATTTAAGGGTAGTGAGTTACGACAAATTTGTACCTTTTCCTCAAAATGAGGGAAAGTTGAAGGACCCAAAATGGCAAATTAAGAACAAGACAATATTTGTTTAAGATGTTCAACCAATAGGGGATTGGGTTGTAACCCCGCGACGCCCTTCGGACAAATCCATCACTGGATTTTGCTCGAATGAATAAAATGTTGACAATTTTCATGCGTAGACATTATCCTTTCAATGATACAGATCATGGATTTTCTCTGACTTGTCATCACGCTTTTAATTATAAAAAATGGACTTACATCTACACTGTAGTTCCGTATACGTATACAGTGTATTTATATAAATATTTCTTTCCATACACGATTTCTCTCATTTCCCCTTATTCTTTCCTTTTACTTTTTGTACCCTTAATTACGATATTTCTAATTTGTAGAGCCCCCCCCCCCTAGTATATTAATTCTAAAAAAATCTGTTGTTTATAAAGGAACAATTTGATGCTGGAAACTGAGGGTATTTATCGGGATACACTTTCAAACACAAATCGTTGATAATTTTGCAAGTTTTTATGTTTATACTACACGCACATGCAATTTCATTCATAGTTCTGTACATGTCAAGTTCAGTTAAGGTGGATATTGCATCAATTAAACGACTCTTTTGATAATATCAAACAGTCCTTCTATCGCATAAGTATTTCTTTTTCAGAGTTTAAAAGACGGATAACGATGAAAATAACCATGTAACAAGAGTACCGCAGACGGTACATCATACGCCCGCCGGACAGTGATGACAAATTTCCAGTGCAATATCTGTATCAATAATGAGAAAAACTCCAGGAATTATTTAGCCTTAAAGTAGGTCAAGGTGCACCAATTAAGCTGAAATGCAAACTGAATATGTATTTCGCTGAGAGGAGAGGTGTGGCTACATTTCAGGGTAATACCTGAATCCATTACGAGTAAAAAAAATAATGCCTTAAAGTAGGTCACGCTGCACCAATCCAGCTGAAATGCAAACTGAACTTGTATTCCTCCAAGAGGAAGCTTGTGACTAAATTTCAGGGCAATATTTGTATCCGTAAGGAAAGTCACGGTGCATCAATCCAGCTGAAACGCACTCTTATGCTTCTTGGAGAAAATGTGACCAAACGTCAATGCTCTACGTGAATCCGTTATGGGAAAGAAAAGTTCGGAAAACATTACCTCAGAAGGACAGCCAGCCGGACGCACGAACAGCGCCATAACATAATACATCTCGTCTGACTGATTGTATCTTGTTAAACGTCCCTCTCGAGAATTTTTCACTCAGATGGAGACGTCACTAATACCGGTGAAGGGCTTCAAATCTAGGCCTACATGTATGTTCGGCGCTTGTAAACAGCCATTGAGCAGTGAGGGTACTTTAGCGTGCCACACCTACTGTGACACGGGACATCCGTTTTTAAGGTCATGTCTCCGATGACCCGTCATATTCACAACTCATGCCGAGCGTTTGGCGACGGAACTGTCACTACCTGTTTTAACGACTTAGGTCTGTCGTGGCCGGGATTCGAACTCTGACCTTCCCCAAGCGGGGCGAACGCTCTACCTCTAGACCACCACAGCGGTTATCCCGTCTGACAACGGGCGTATAGAAACAAATTCAATCAATAAATCATCAGCATTGAATACCGAGTTTTGCTTTTTTCACGTTCAACTGTACCTGAGATTCAAGGAATAAAATTTTTACATGAAATCGATGTCAACAGTTTGTGTGAAATTCACGTGAATCTTGAATAGAATTCACATGTGAAATTCACGAAAATTTTATGTGGAATTCGCATGAATTTTATGTGAAATTCATGTTAACATTTCACATGAAATTTTACCCGAATTTCACGTGAAAAATTGAGTTTGAATTCATATTTCAGGCTATTTTCATATGAAATTCATGTTAAAATTTTCAGGTGACACTATGTTAATTTCACATGGGGCACATTATTTCTTGCATGGAAATTCCTCATTTTCTGGTACCGAAATAACAAGAGGCCCATGAGCCACATCGCTCACCTGAACAGCAGTTCCTAGCAATAAACAAGCTTGAACAAAATTATCATTATACAGACTGGTTCAGAAAAAAAACTTTTCAAAGGTAACGACTAAAAATTCATTAATTATCAAACTTGTCATATGCCCCTGTAGACGGGTGTGGCCTTTCATATTAACAAATTTCATTGAAGGATGCTTTGTGCCAAGTTTGGTTTCCTACACATTCACATGTAAAACTTGAATCCCTACTGTGGCCCCACCCTAACCCCAGGGTCATGATGTTTACAAACTTGAATCCCCACTTTGTCCAGAAGTTTTCATGTAAATTTAAGCTTTTCTGGCCCACTGGTTTCTTGAGAGGATTTTTAAATGACCCAACCCTATTTTTGTGATTATCTCCCCTTTGAAATAGGCATGACCCTTGATTTGAACGTACTTGAACTTCCTTCACGTAAAGATGATTTGTATCAAGTTTGATTGCAGTTAGACAAGTGGTTCTGGAGATTTTCCTATATATCAGCATGTAAAACTGATCCCATTATTTGGCCCCACCCTACCCTCCTGGGCCATGATCTGAACAGATTTGAATCTACTCTATATCAGGAAGCTTTCACTTAAACCTCCACTCTTATGGCCCGGTGGTTCTTAAGAAGATTTTTAAAGAATTTCCCTACATATACACATGTAAAACTTTGATTCCCTATTGTGGCCCCACCCTATCCCCAGGGTCATGATTTTAAGAATCTTGAATCTGTACTATGTCAGAAAGCTTTCATGTAAATTTCAGCTATTTTGGCCCACTGGTTCTTGAGAAGATTTTTAAATGACCCCACACTATTTTTGTGATTATCTCTCCTTTGAAGGGGCAAGGTCCTTCATTTGAACAAACTTGAATCCCCTTCACCCATGGATAAATTATTCCAAGTTTGATTGAAATTGGCCCAGTATTTCTGGAGAAGATTTTTCTATATACATGTGTATCTGCATGTAAAACTATTGTGGCCCCACCCTACCCTCGGGGGCCATGATCTGAACAAATTTGAATCTACTCTATATCAGGAAGCTTTCAGGTAAATCTCCACTCTTATGACCTAGTTGTCCTTAAGAAGAAGATTTTAAAAGATTTTCTTTATATATGGCCCAGTGGTTCTTGAGAAAAAGATTTTTAAATGACCACACTCTATTTTTGCATTGTTGTGATTATCTCCCCTTCCAAGGGGGCATGGCCCTTCATTTCAACTACCCCAGGTATCTTGAATCCCCTTTACCCAAGGATGCTTTGTGCCAAGGTTGGTTGAAATTGGCTCAGTGGTTCTGGGGAAGAAGATGAAAATGTGAAAAGTTTATGCCAACAACAGAGAACGGACAAATTTCAATCAGAAAAGCTCACATGAGCCTTTGACTCAGGTGAGCTTAAAAAAAAGATGACAATTAATCTATTTATATACTTTATATAATTTATAAAATAAAAAATATATAACTGAATACATTGATGAACAAATTACCAGTAGCAGTAAAAAGAATAAAAATAAAACGAGTAGCTCTACACCCACCAACTATAACAAGTCAAACATAAAAGATTTTCTGATTCAATAAAACCATCATTCTCACACTTTGTGTCAATGTTGTAAACTCAAAGAAGTTATGATTAAATAAAACAAACATAAAAAGATATATCCTCTATAATGAAGAGAAGTATATTTTTGCAGTATACATGTATGCACGTTTTGACTTAGCAACTCAATCTACTCTCTAATCATATACCCTACAAAACTGAAAAGTTCAACAGATCTCAAACTCAAAACAGAAAAAAGATTTATCCTCCATAATGTCTCTTTTTCAATAGATTTTATAATAGTAATGCAATTCTCTACAAAATTCAACAGATCTTCTAGAAAAAGCTCATCAAGAGCTCAGCAAGGTGGGCCATATCCTTCTGTAATCAATAATGATATTGTGTCATGTATGTACAAACAAAAACAATACAATCATATTGAGATCTACAGAACTGTTCAAAAATATTTTTGAAGGTTAAGACTGAAACAGGCAATCTAACATTTCATGAATTGGGTGTTTTGTGGGGGCAGATAATCGTCTGACAGCAGGTGTATAATGTTTGTTCAGAGCACTGTGTGACAGCAGCTATTGATGATTAACCTCTGGGGCAGATACAAGATGTTGCAAACTCTGTATTGTTTCAAAAATAAAAACCAACATTTTACAGTGTAACGGATCAAAATGTGTGTGTACCACAGGTGCTTGTGTCATAAAAAATAGATATCAATCATATTAACAACTGGGTATATTTACTTTTCATTAAACAAGTGCTTGTGGTATATATACACATTAAAAGTTAATAACTTGGGACATAAGCATTTCAAAAAATAATCAAGTAACTTAATTGTTTGATTCTCAACCCAGTATTGAGAACATGGCAACAATGCAAAAATTAAACATTCTCAACTGACAATGCATGCATGTGACTGCATGAACTCATGAACAAATCACTTTTTCTTTCCATACCTAATGTTGAATAGAAAAATTGCGAGGATTCGTGCATTGCAAAGTGAAAAAGTCAATTGCGTAGAAAAATTGCGTAAGTTCATGCATGAATTGCAAAATGAAAATGTCAGTTTTGTAAATTCATGCATGGCACATTTAAAATATATTATGTACATTTCCAACTGTTTTCTCTATAATAACCTTTTAAAGTTCCAGTGTATTAATTTCCACATATACACAACTGGATGTAAATTTCTTTCTTGCATGCAAATGAATAATGTCATGAAAATTAACATGGAATGCCATATGTATTTCAGTTTATATTAGGCAGTATATATATTGATTTTATATTTTCATTTTTATTTCATATATGAATATAAGGAATCACTGTCCAGTTTGTTGGGTATATGAGGTGATTAACTACAATGTGGTAAGTTATGCATGAGGGCCAGACAATGAAGTTAATTTCCATATCATGGCATTGTGTATGGATACTATACATGTAAAATCAATTTCACAATTTTTTTTATGTAAAGCTGTAGAATTGTAATTCTTGCAATAAGGGATTCTCCATCAGATTGATTAGATATTGTATTTTTCTCTCAATTGAAATTAGATTGAACTTGAATGGACGGATAAACTATTATCAACTAAATGCAAAAATTCAGGCACTCAGTCAGATGTTTAACACATATCTTGTCCAATTACATACATGTGTATCTTCAATTCATGTATGTAATAAAAAACAAGTAACTTTTGAACTTATTTGTTTGAAATAAAGTTTGTTGTCAATCTCAAAATAATTTAAAGCCTTCTTTAAACCTTTAAACAATCTCTTTCATATTTCCATTTGAAGGAACAATTTTACAAATGCCTCTCATCTTTTACCCAATAATGAGCACTAAAATTCAATCCCAATCATTTGCAGCAAAAAAGTTTAAAGGGTAAACATATAAGCAGTAATCTGTTCAATTGATGAACACAGGTACCTCAAAAAAATCATGCCTTAATAAAACAAAAACAAACAGACAATCCCTCCCCCCCAAAAAAACAACTAGCCACCAATCTCCATTAAAACTCGTCTTTTTTCCATCTCCCTCGGTTCATTTGGTCATAATCTTCCTCCTTTCTTCTGTCCTTCTTATTCTGTCTCATTCTTTTGCTTTGAATTTTAGATAAAATTTCATACGCTCTCTGAATTTCCATAAATTTTTCTTGGGCTTCAGCCTTTTTACTTGGATCTTTCTGTTTGTCTGGGTGCCACTCCTTCACTAAATTCCTATATCTAGCTTTAATTTCTTTTTCTGTAGCATCATCAGTAAGATTTAGAACCTGAAAATGGTATTGTAAATGCATTAAATTCTTAAGTTTTTATAGATCTCCATGGCAGATAGATTACTACTTTAGCACAAATTATGTTTTTCCAGACCAGAATGTGAAATGCTACCTCCTGATTTAACAGCCTGATATTTTTGTAACTTCTTTTACTGAAACATTTATGTTGAAGTGTTGTCTTGGCAATCAAAAACTGTCAAATATTATGAAAACATGACCTTAACCTTCTAGCTTCAAATGAAACTTGTACCTTATATGCATTAGCTTCTCCTGTAGGGTCCAGTTTCTCTACAATTTCTTCCCAAAGCTTCTCAAACCCATGAACCTGGTAAAACTTATACAATTCCTTAAGACTTTCTTTCATTTCTGCCCAAGCAGGGGAATTGAAGAAGTTTGGTATTGCCTCCCTTAAAGGAACTTCCTCTCCATCCTTCGTTGTTATAGAAGCATTTTGATAAATCACTACTCCCCACAGAGTGGAATACAGTAGACAACAGAAAACCAGAGTGAATAAACGTTTACAGAAGCCTCTGTTATTGCCTACTTCTGGATTCCATTCCTTGCCTTTCCAGTTCACAAATATTGCAGAAATGATAGCAGAGTAATGTAAACTTCCAGTGTCATATATCAACCAAACCATTCCACACAAGGCTCCAATCAGAGGCCACTGAAATGACGCTCTCTCTGGTTGAACATTTGCAACCAAATGGACACCTGGAGTAAAAAATGATCAAATTTAGCTGTACAGTGATTGCATGCAATTATCTTACCTTCTTAATATATATAATTATACATGTATATATCAAACAACCACAAAGCTGATTGAGCTGATTGACTAATTTCTTTACTTCTTCAGGAGTATAATGTATAAGTATACCCCTTATAATGTATAATAATACCCCTTATAATGTATAATACCCCTTATAATGTATAATAATACTCCTTATAATGTATAATAATACCCCTTATAATGTATAATAATACTCCTTATAATGTATAATAATACCCCTTATAATGTATAATAATACTCCTTATAATGTATAATAATACCCCTTATAATGTATAATAATACTCCTGAAGAAGTAAAGTAACTAGTCAAGTATACTCTCTGATCTGGTGGAAATCTGTGTTAGAATAGGTCCTCCGTACTCTTTGCTTGTCGTAAGAGCTAACTAAATGGGTGGTCCTTTGGAAGAGACCACAAAAACTGAGGCCCTGTGTCACAGCAGGTATGGCACGATAAAGATCCCTCCCTGACCGATGGACATAAGCGCTGGGCATAGGCCTAAATTTTGCAGCCCTTCACCGGCAATGGCGACGTTTCCATATGAGTTAAAGATTCTCAAGAAGGATGTTAAAAAATAGACAATCATTTCAAGCAATTGACTTTGTGATATTTTTATCATAATATCATTTATATATACATAACATGTTTACTCTTTTATCCAGTGGATATCACCCATTACATAAATTTCAATTATTACATTGTTTTCCTATGCTGTTTGTGACATCACAAACAAACATCAAGTTTGCGTACTAGTAGTTTGTTTATAAAATGTCAGGAAGCAAAATTCCCAACAATACAGTAACAGAAATGAATAACCGAGGAGGGGGGGGTGGGGGGTGGGGGTGGTACCACGGTGGGGGGGGGTTGTTGTTGTTAACATGTGATAAAAATAATCTCCTATGGTTTGTGGTTTGATATGATTTACATCCAACTCATGTGTTTTATATCCCAAGGCTCGGGGATAGAAAACACACAACTCATTGAATATCAAACCAAACCATGGGAGATCCTATATTATATATACTAGGTATCACATTAGTGCACGATTGTTCAGAGTAGTGATTGTTTAAGTGTATCTGGAGTCTGTTTCAGCTATATACCAAACAGATCATGGCACTTGTGATGGCGAAGTGCAATGAAGATGGAATTATTTCAGGTTTTTAATTTGAAATTAGTTAATTTCTGATGAGGTGTTTTACCAGCTGAACTACAAATGTATCAGGTTACAAGGTGATCGAGCTGGACCCACTGCTACATACCTGATAAACACACAGTATTTGCAGGGTGAACCTGGAGATGCAAGGAAATTAATGCTAAACAAAATCTAAAAAGTTCCATCACATAGGTTTAATTCTATCTTGCTACTTGAAAGCACTTTGATAAGAACAGAAGAATATTAAAGATGGCAGTCACCTCCCTATCAGTTGGGGGGGGGGGGGGGGGGGGTGAAATCAGTAATTGTATCAAATTACAGTTGAATTGTTTTCATTTTAAGCTCTGCTGAGCTGAAAGTTCAAGTAAGCTTTTCTGATTACTTTTTGTTTGGCATCCATCTGTCTGTCTGCAAACTTTTAACATTTTCCACTTTTTCTCGATCAGAACCACAGGGCTAATTTCAGCCAAACTTGCCAAAAAGCATGCTTGGGTAACGAGAATTTAAGTTTGTTCAAATGAAGGGCCACACCCTTTTTCAAGTGGAGATAATTAGTTGTCATGACATCAGTGGGCGTGGACTATGGAAATTAACATAAAATGTCATGTGGATTTCAGTTTCTGTTAGGCAATATATCTATTATATTTTTCCATTTTATATAATTTTTTCATTTCAATATAAGGAACCACTGTCCTGTTTGTTGGGTATATGAAGTGATCAACTTACATGTAGCTTCGCTAAATTAATTATCATATTTTCCATTGTAGTTAATCACCTCACATACCCAAACAAACAAACGAGACAGTGATTCCTAAATTAACGTAGTTCCACCCTCCCGTGACATCATAAGATTTTGCAAAGTCAATGATTTAACAAGATTCATGCATGACAGGAACATAAATTTTGTTGGAGCCTTTTTCAATAGTTATTGTTAAAAAAAAACTTGTTAACCATAAAATATTTCAAAACTTATATTTGAATAATCAATTATATGTTTTAAAAAATATTGAATCAAAGGGCAATAACTCTGTTTTTGTTAAATTATTTAACAAGTCCGTTATGCAACAGATTTCCTTTATTTTTCACTAACAATTTGTATGTATTTTTTAAAGAAACAGTTTCATGAAATTGTTATGAATACTATCATATCATTTTAACCAGTTTTTGTGAAATTTTGATAATGCTGTTTGATGAAAATTGCAATTTTCTGATGTTGATACAGGTATATGTGTTCTAACTGATACAAAACATACTTATTTTATCATCTTTATTTGTTACTAAGATTTATATTATTTGAAGAATCAACAATCAAATATAAGATTGAACCTGTAATTCTAGAAGGGTGGAATTATACCTTAAATACACTTTAAACATGTTTGCAATTGGAAAAATTTAACGGCCTGCCTTATTGAAGACCTGCAGGTAATTGTAGATTAAAGAAAGACTTACAGAAATATGGCCTATATACATCAAAACTAATTTACAATTTTCTGATTCAGCATGTCTCAAATATATATCCAATATACACAAAAAGTATTATTAGAATAAGTTTTAAAGTGTATTTTTAAAGCTTGCTATGGGGAACTATTTTATTCTCTAAGTCATCTTTCTTGTGCTAATTAAAGCCGTTATTCCAAAATTAATGAGAGGATATTTAATACATTCATGTAACTTTATTCATATTAAACGCATGTGACAAACCCTTATCTGTATTTACGTGTATTATATCATATCACTGAAATTGATTTCACAAAATTGAAAGGTTTTTCTAAAAAAAATTTAAGATACTAACTGACATAATCAATCACATTTGTAACAAGAGGCCCATGGGCCACATCGCTCACCTGAGTCACCTTGACCCATATCTGAAGACTTTCCATATATATTTGCACGTAAAACCTTAGTCCCTATTATGGCCCAAACTACCCTTTGCAAACTTGAATCTACACTATGTCAGAAAGCTTTCATGTAAATGTCAACTTCTTTGGCCCAATGGTTCTTGAGAAGAAGATTTTTAAAGCTTTTTCCTATATTTGTATGTAAAACTTTGACCCCCCCCCCCCACTTGTGGCCCCATCCTACCCCCCGGGGGCCATGATTTGAACAAACTTGAATCTGCACTATGTCAGAAAGTTTTCTTGTAAATATCAGCTTTTCTGGCTCAGTAGTTCTTGAGAGGAAGATTTTTCCTATATATTTGTATGTAAAACTTTGATCCCCTATTGTGGCCCCATCCAACCCCCGGAGCCCATGATTTCATCAAACTTGAATCTGCATTATGTCAGGAAGCTATCATGTAAATCTCAGCTTTTCTGGCTTAGTGGTTCTTGAGAAGAAGATTTTTAAAGTTTTTCCCTATATATTTGTATGTAAAACTTTGATCCCCCCTTGTGGCCCCATCCTACCCCCCGGGGGCCATGATTTGAACAAACTTGAATTTGCACTATGTCAGAAAGTTTTCATGTAAAAATCAGCTTTTCTGGCTCAGTGGTTCTTGAGAAAAAGATATTAACTATATATTTGTATGTAAAACTTTGACCCCCCTTGTGGCCCCGGGCATCCAACCCCCGGAGCCCATGATTTGAACAAACTTGAATCTGCATTATGTCAGGAAGCTTTCATGTAAATCTCAGCTTTTCTGGCTTAGTGGTTCTTGAGAAGATTTTTAAAGTTTTTCCCTATATATTTGTATGTAAAACTTTGATTCCCCCTTGTGGCCCCATCCTACCACCGGGGGCCATGATTTGAACAAACTTGAATCTGCAATATGTCAAGAAGCTTTCAGGTAAATTTCAGCTCTTCTGGCCCAGTGGTTCTTGAGAAGAAGATTTTTAAATGACCCCACCCTATTTTTGCATTTTTGTGATTATCTCCCCTTTGAAAGGGACATGGCCCTTCATTTGAACAAACTTGAAAGCCCTTCACCCAAGGATGCTTTTGGCCATGTTTGGTTGAAATTGGCCCAGTGGTTCTGGAGAAGACGTCGAAAATGTGGAAAGTTTAACAGACAGACGAACAGACAGACAGACGACGGACAGAAAGCGATCAGAAAAGCTCACTTGAACCTTTGGTTCAGGTGAGCTAAAAATCAGTGTAATTATAATATTGATATTAATTCACATCATTTGGTTACATTTTAAAGGGACTGGTTCACGTTTTTTGAAAGAAATGTTTTTCATTTTTGATGTTAAAAATTAACGAGATGTTTGTATATGCCCCCCGCCCCCCCCCCCCCCCCCCAATGAATGGTGCAAAATTGAAAAGGTTTATACATGTGCATAATTTGATTGATAGTAGAATCACTAATTCAAAATATTGAGCAGACAATATCTTCCAATGTCAGGAGCGGATTGACCAAGTGACCAAAAAAATCAATAGGGGTCATCTACTCCTTATGCTGTACCAGTGTACCAGGTTTGGTGTCAATCAAGCGAATAATTCTACTTAAAATTTAGGAGACAATATATTACTATGCCCAGTTTAACCATTGACCTTTGACCATGTAACCTCAAAATCAATAGGGGTCATCTTCTCCTGAATGTGTACCAGTGTATGAAGTTTGATGTCCGTCAAGCAAAGGGTTCTCAAGATATTGAGCAGACAGTATATTCTTATGTCCAGATTGACCCTTGACTTTTGACCATGTAACTTCAAAATCAAGGGGGGGGGGGGGGGTCATCTTCTCCTAAAGATGTCCCAGTGTACCAAGTTTGATGTATGTGAAACAAAGGGTTCTCAAGATATTGAGCAGACAGTATATTCCTATGTCCAGTTTGACCCTTGACCTTTGACCATGTGACCTCAAAATCAAGAGGGGTTATTTCCTGAAGATGTACCAGTATACCAAGTTTGATGTCTGTCAAGCAAAGGGTTCTCAAGATATTGAGTGGACAAGGTCTTCTATGTCCAGAGTAGATTGAATGACCCTTGACCTTTGAACCTGAAAAACTGTAGGGGTCCTCTTCTACTCATAACCAACCCAAATCATTACGATCAAGTGATTGGTTCTTTTAAAGATATTGAGCAGACAACATGTGGTCTACCGACTGACCGACAGGTGCAAACCAATATGCCCCTCTTCTTTGAAGGGGGCATAAAAATATAGCTCATTTAATGTTGACAACCTAAATTTGGACCATCTGAATGCAAGGATAAGAGCAATATTTAAGCTTTGATACTGTGTTATGTAAACAAAGACGAGTCTTTTTATGTAAACAAACAAACCAGTGAAAGGTTAATTTTGTAATTTTAAAGCATCTTCATTTCGTTCATTTTGTACAATCACAAATTTTAACTTTTGAATGACACATTTTACCTAAAGTATACTTGAGATGTGATTTATATATAATAATTTAAATAAACTTGCATCAACACACCTCAATCTTTGTTTTCAAAACAAATAATAAACTCTCTAATCTCTATCATGAGCTTCTGTCATGATCGATGAATAACCTTAATTTTTTTTTTTTTTTTTTTGAAACCTTCTACACATCTTAGACTGTAGATTTTGATCATTTAAAGTGAAAAAACAAAATTTGAAGGAAGATCATGAGTCAGGCCCTTTAAAGTAAATGAACCCATATCTCAAGTGCTTGGGTCTTAAAATATATCAACACTGGACACAGATACATGTCCACATACGTGTGTATATATATATGTGCCCACTAAAAGATCCTGGAAGCATCTGTGCCCATCGGCTCCTATTTAAAGTCTACGTGTCTTTCTTTAAAAAGATATAAATTTTTGTCTTGAAACTCATAAGTTTTTAATTGTAACTATATAACCTTTGTCATACCTAATGCAACAGCGCATGGTGGCACAGCGACACAAAACAGCCACCCAAGTCCACGATAAGCATTTTCTTCTGTAATACACAAACGCACTAAAGCTCCAAACGCCCATCCAAGAACAATCTGTCCGACGAATCGCACAGTATTAAAAGGAGGATGTTTATAATTCTTTCGTTTGTATGAAAATTCTCTCATATACCCAATGTCTCTGTTGGCTGCAAATATATACTCAGGAATTCTCCACAGGTCTCTGAACCACCCTAGTCCAAAACACCCGCCAAATGTAGACCACCATATGAAGGCCTGTCGGTCCCTACCGAGATAAAAGTGGTGTAATCCGGACCAACCACCCACCAACCATAAGACGTATGCAATCATTATGTGAGCCATGACCAAATTTCACCAGTTCGTGGCCGACGGTGGCGCCGTGGAATCAAAAGCTGTCGTTTGCAAAATTATCTACTTTCAGTTTTGGGGAATCCACTGCAATAAAGTGCAACAAGGAACAAGCCAGAGGGCTTACGAGTGCTGATAGCTAAAAATACCTGTTTGCAACGTGTCATTCCTTGCATCTAAAATTTCCATTTGCATTTTTTTTAATTAAAAAAAAAACCTAACCTTTTTATAAATTAATGAAAATAATAATAATAATAAAAAAATGATAAAATCTGAATTTGGAACTCATGAATATTCAAGTCCATTTTGTTTTTGTTTATCGTATCGAGGATACCACAATATGGCCGCCACAAACGTGTTTAAAATGTAAACATGGACAGGAAACCAGGTCAACTGACAAAAAATGTCCAAGATGCCGTGAATTCTTTGGTGTGGATCAAGGTGGGTACGAAATATGAATTGGCAAACTTTTTGGCTGTATTTACAAATTTGAAAATGCAACTATCTGTACGGGCCCACATAGTCGGTTAAAAAAGCTAACTATAGTACAGATCGAGCTGGTGTTGATTTGTTGAATGTATAATCATGATAATAGTACCGAGTTTACATTTAAAAAAATACTTTAGATCTCTTTTACTTTACCCATACGCTCCCTGATCAAATAGATAACGGCATTTGTGAGACGATAGACCAAACCTTTTCTTCGTTGATGTTCAACTACTGTATGGTAAAATCAAGGATATAAATAGCACTGTTATGAGTTATAGGCCTTTTCATCTGTTCACTTATTTCAGTGTCATGATAATTACACCTAGATCGGGTAGCGAAATTGAAGTAAAGAACAACATTCTTTGATCAATTCAATTTACATGTATTCTCATATAGCACTAAACAACAGAGAAGATCTACATACAATGTCAAACAAAGAATATACTGCATAATGCAATAGTGTGTGGTTTATAAATGTTTACCTAGAAGAATAACTCTTGTGAATTATATTTATGGTAAGATACACTGTACGCATGCTAGATACCTTTTTACACTGGGTACGTTATTCCATCTGCCTGCCTACACACCGTAGATAATGTAAAAATGTGTACAAAATGAGTGACAACGATGTCTTTACCATTCAACAATTTTACCCAGGATCTAATCATTCTCATTTTAACATTTATACACAATGGATAATTAGCAAGTTCACCATAAATCCTATAATCCGAGGTAGATGTCTTTAGATTCAATGTAAGTTTACAAAATTTTAGATGCAATCTTTAAATGATGTCTAAATTATCAAAACAACAGAATTCTTAACCATTTAAAGAAGTATGGGAACAACCATATCATCAAACATATCAAGTTTAAAGTTAAATTTAGTTGACTTGCTTTGTTGTTAATATTCTGGTTGCTCTTTGTTGAACATAATTTCTGGTGCTATATTAAGAACCTGTTTTTGAGAAAATAACTCCTTTTAAAGGTATTTGTACATGTATTTGAAAATTTCAATTTCATTAAATTATCGTACAGAAATCGTATATTTGAGGATTGTCTACTTTTGCCAAAATGATAATTAATTTTAATAGTCCAATCATATTCACTTGCAAATTCCACTCTTGCCTGTTTAAAAGTGTCTACAAGTAAAAAGAAGCGAGTTAATTCAACTACACTAGCTGTACTTGTAATTAAACGTGAATAATGAATACACACGCAAAAGTCCACAATATTGTAATGTACGGAAGCCTATAGGTGCTAGGGTCGGCGGCCGCCACTTAAATTTATTGGCGACCGCCACTTAATTTATACATAGTTCAAGTTCAAGTTTATATGGCGACCGACAAATACTAAGTGACGACCGCCAGTTAAATGAATATTAATTCTATACCCTAGCACTTATCGGCTTCCTTATAATTGTAATATTACTTGGTACCCGGATAGAAAATTCTGATTGGTTGCAGACTGCTGCAATATACATGTATGATATATTATTTTAAAGAATTCAAGTCAATAGGAAACTTTCTAATTGATTGCACTTAATTACTAAAATCATTTCATGCTGAATTGAGGTATTATTTCAAAGTACAGCGAACCACCTTAAAACATTGACTCAACTAGAGCAAAGCTCGTTGCAAAGCAACGAGAGGTCTTCCGTCGGAGCTGTGTGACATAAAGACCTTGAACTTCAGAATCTGTGTTCAAATTTTCATGTTTCAACAGGAAAATATGATTAATCAATTCTTTAATAAGTAAATCTTAATAAGGTTTTTTCATATATAAAATGATGTATCAATTTAAAGTCCTATCTCAATTTTTATTTCTAAAAAATCTAAATCCAAACCTTCCATTGACCGGCAAGTGTATTCATTTTCAACACCGAAATGAACGCGTAAAGACATTTTCTTCAGCGTACTATCATTATAAGAGTCACGAGTCAAGTCCGTAGAAAGCAATATAGTTAGAGGCAGGCAACCAAACAGAAAATCCTCAATAGGTAAAAACAAAAGAGGTAGACATAAGGCAGATTGAAAGCAGGCACGTAACATCGTTTTTGAAAGTGGGGGGGGGGGGGGGGGGGGGGGCAGCCAGAAAAAAAAAAATTCCACTTACCAAAAAATCTTTGACAAGCAAAAAAAAAAAAAAAAAAAAAAAAAAAAGAAAGAAAGAAAACGGACAATTTCCCAAAGTCAAAAATCCTATTTCGGGGGGGTGGGGGGTGGGGAGGGGTGGGGTAGGTTCCAACTTTTCTGTACACCAAAGAATTTGTTCTTTACATAACATTAGCGCATTTCACTACAAAAGTGGGGGGGGGGGGGGGGGGGGGGGGGGCAACAGGCCTTCCAATGACCATTTTCATAGTAAATTAACAGTAAAACGTTAGGTTTCCTGCCCCCCCCCCCCCCCGGGTTTTACGTGCCTGGAAAGGGCATGACCGTAAATTAACGATCTGTATTGTATACTGTCAAGCATATGTTGGCAAAAATATTGGAGGGTGGGAACTGGAACTTCCTGTCCTTCCACCAATCATTTGAAAAATCCGATTTTATTAAAAACATAATTTTCTGTAAATCGTTGTGTTTGCAAATTACATTAAAACGGTAATGTTTTTGTGTGTACATGTATTGCCGCTGATCGCTGGTACACATGCGATTGCTCCGAACTCGGGCAATCGAGCCATGGGTTACGTAATTGTAAACAAGAACAAACCCCGGTGTGTATGTAAAATGCTTGCAGTTAATGACTGAATGAAATGAGACTGATTCGATGTGGATTTCTGATGATTTTCTATACATGTTTAGAGTTGGTATAATCATGATAAGAACCCGTGATTTAAAAAATAAAGTTTATAAATTATTTGTTATGCTTACAAAAAGGATCCATTTTTTTCACTTTGTAGAGAATGCAGAAAGCTTGTGTATCAACTGGCTAAAGTAGAGTTAAATCACAGATTGCTTGTCCACATGTGATGAATCTCCAAAATTAAACACAATAAGACGCTTGAGATGTATATATATATTTGGGGCGCTCTTGCCTTTTTCATTTCACTTATAAAAACCGCATTTACTTGCACGCATGATTGTATTTAGATGAAATGAAATGAACTGACAAATAAATCCTTCTGTCTGCAGACAATTATAAGTTAATAAAACTTAAAACTACTTCATTTTATTTAGTACGATTTTTTCTGACAATTAGAAACGTCACATACCCTTACCGTAAACTTATTGTGAGGAAAATGACAACCCGATAAATAATCAGGAAAATTGTGTAGGTTTTTTTAAATATATGTATAACTTGACACAAATATTATGAGGTCCATTGATCACTAACTCGAAATGTTTGCGGTAGCATCTTTACAATTACTTTATAATTGAAATAAAACATAATATAATTGTTAATTAAGTATGATATAATGTAAAAGGATTCAAAATGATTTCAAACATAATTTTCCAGTAATTGATGTGTTTATTTATGCGATGGACGAAAGCCGAGTTAGCTTCGATGTTTTTGTTTTGATTATGCAAGCTTGTCACTCTGGCCACCTGCGAGCGAGGCGAGAGTTGGGTTACATAACTGTATAAACAACGCTGACCGTGAAGAATGTAAACAGCTTGCAGTTATTGACCATGATTTATTATACGTTTGAACGTTTTATTTTTATGTATATTACTTATTTTAATTCTAATATGAAACAAATAAAAGATAATTTATCTCTCTCCTTTTGTTGTTGTTGAAGGTTTGTTTATGTTAAAACGAAAGAAAAAGAGAAATGTATCACTAAATAATTTGTATTTGAACCACAGAGCATGTTAAAAACCTTATTTAAAATGAATATTAGTATCTATTGTAGTCAGGTATGTTATTTTTAGCAAGTTTATTTCAGTTATAAGCATGAAGAGTTCTCGCTCACTTGCCAAATGAAAATGGCTACTTGTTTACGGGTATAGCTTTTTACTCTGATATAACACAAGATTCGAACAAAATAACAATTTCATGAGATAAATGAGATGTTAAAGAACAACTTTTCCATCGGAAGCCATATCGAATTCTTTGCCGTTTTTGAGCTATAAAGCGAAAACTTTTAGGGGCCGTAGATCCCTAATTTAAGGGGCCAGCCCCTTTTTACTGGTGTCAAATAAAAGCTCTTGAAATTCTACACAACTTTTATTCTACATGTCTTAACAAAATATTTTTAGTTTAAAAGATACAAAGGAAATTATGTGCAAATTTTCGCTCTTTCAGGCGTCCTGATTTTTGACCCCTCTCTATCGCCATTTTAAATGGCGAAATCAAAAAACAAAATATGATGTGCACAACTACAATGCTTCTACTTTACCAATTCAGTGTTTTCTCTGCTCCAATTATTATAGTCTCGGAGCCTTTATCTGGAAACCAAAGCCCCTAAAATTTCACTAAAAGGGAAATAACTCGCAAGCGGAAGAGAATATCCAAAATGTTTAAAAGTATTTTGAAAGTCTTTAGTAAAATGTATTAAAGCTGAAAATTTGAGCAAAATCGGTTGAGGAATGAGCGAGATATGAAGCTTCAAAGTTAGCGTCTAGGAAAAAAAAAAAAAAAGAATAATAAGAATAATCTTAACCAGCACAATAAGTGCACAATAATTTAATTATCTGTCACGAAACCGTTTGAGTCCCGGGTTCTTAGATTCCAGTCTTGTCTCTTCCCATTACATTTTAAAATACGGTATACTTTGAATATAGTTTGTAATATCATGACATGTATCCTTTTCTCTTTCTGCACAGACGCAATATTATTATTTGATTTTACGATAAAAATTGTAATTATGTTGAATATTTGAGACAAATTACACATGCACGTACAATGTATATGGTGTTGAAGAGAAGCATTTACGACTTCTTTACTATTGAACATATTCTGGGTATATTTTCAAACTTTCTTCATAAATATCATTACAGGTTGTTGGAATCGGAAATGGATGCGTCGGAAAAACTTGTCTGATCAAGCATTTTTGTGAAAGCAAAGTAAGTTTATTTTTATGGTCGCGAGTAGCCATTTTCAATAAATATTTTGCAACCAAGATATACAAATCAATGGATTCATGCATCTGTCGTACTTTACGAATGCGATGTAAGCATACATCTCCATTTTAAAAACTTTTAAAAGAGAACACTTATAACTAGAAACATTCCATGATTAACGTGATCGTTTTGAGAGTAGTCAAAATATCCAATGCGTGTTTATTTCAATCAACAATGCATTCTGCGCGCGCGTCTGTGTGTTATCCGACTTACACTCTGTTTGGATTAGTTGATCGTATATCTAAATTGAATTCTTAGCTATTGTGACGTATAACTGTATTATATGTCACCCGTCAAATTTTATGATCTTGGAATGATTCTCTATGCTTTTTATTTTATTTCAGTTTAGTGGTGGATATCAACCAACCGTTGGCGTGGATTATGGATTCAAGATTCAGCACGTGGAGGGAGTTGATTGTAAGTTAAGATTCAGTATGTGGAGGGAGTTGATTGTAAGTTAAGATTCAGAACGTGGAGAGGGTTAATTGTAAGTTAAGATTTAGCACGTGGAGGGGGTTGGTTGTAAGTTAAGATTCAGCACGTGGGGGGAGTTGATTGTAAGTTAAGATTCAGTACGTGGGGGGAGTTGATTGTAAGTTAAGATTCAGGTGGAGGGGTTTGATTGTAAGTTAAGATTCAGCACGTGGAGGAGGTTGATGGTAATTTATTTAATGAAAAACTACACAAAAATTTCATTGTTCACAATTTCTAAATATAGACTCGTGTTTGATAACCTTATAAAGACGTAAAAGAGTCAATTGATTAGTCATTCTTCTGATTTTATTTACAGTAAGAGTACATCTCTGGGATTTATCTGGAAGTCCAGAATACATTGACGTAAGAAATGAACTCTACATTAATACAGACGCCATTTTTCTGGTGTTTGACGTCACCAACATGTCCACGTTCGAAAGCATGGAGATATGGTTAAAAGAAGTCCAGAAATATTCATCTGGGAATCCAGATCTGATTGTTGTTGCCAATAAGGTATCCTCTCTCTCTCTCTCTCTCTCTCTCTCTCTCTGTGATATGTGATGAAATAATATAGTGTTGTATTATATCAACTAAATGAAGGTAAAATACCAGGGGTTTCTATTCTTATTATTAGATTCATTTACTTTCAAATCTTAAGGATTGTTATGTGTACTGAATGCTTGTAATGCCCCAAAACATCTTGAACCTTGTTAGTTTGTGTTCCAGTCCTTAAATACAACAATACATGTATATATCGGTCAGTTTTAATATAATTACGCATATTTTTCGATGTTTGTTTGATAACAGGTTGACCTTAAAGCAAAGAGAGTAGTTAAATCTGAAGACTCCAGGAAGTGGGCCCAGCAAAACAGCGCCAAGTGAGATCTGTTAATTTTTTTTAATTGTTAAAATTTTCTATCTTTAATGTCATTAAAATGCACATTCTCCCAACAGGTGACATAAAGGACATGATGTGGATTCTATGATTAAAGTTTGAAATAAAGTGGGCTGATAAAGGCAAAATTACCGGAAATTAAACGTCATATTCTAGAATACACTGGCAGTGAGATTAGTGAAATCAAGTCGGAACGAAATAATTCATTGTCACAAGATAATATCAGTTATATATTTTTTAAAAACATCAATTTTAGAACTTTCCAAAAAGGAAAATTCTTTAGTCAAAGTATTGGAGACACATGAAAAACTGGGATTGAAAGAAATTGATATCCGGCTTGGAATGTTACCCAGAGATATCATTTTTCTTCTTCAGAAAATTGCGTGTAATGGTTTCATGGAACGCCAAATTAACAAACTTTAATAAATAGAAAATATCGCAGTGGAATGGATGCACGCATCAATTGAATTAAAGAGCAATACTTGATTTGATGTACACTTTATTTCAATTGACGAAAGTAATGATTGATTTGATGTGTAAATCAATTCAATTGACGAGAGCAATAATTGTATTGATGCGCATATCTATTTATTAGGTTTTACTGTTCGCAAAGCAAAAATGATTCAGAGCTCGGTGGAAATTATGTGATGACATAGCGCTCATCAATTCCGTTGTCGATATCATAATGCATTTGAAGACAGCAACCAATCAATTATTGTGTGTATCAATTCAACAGAATAATTAATGCTATCAACATTTCAATTAATGCGCACAATAATTCAGAATGTAGATACCATTGCCTATTTGGAAAGATCTTCAACTAAATTGTTGTGCGCATCAACTGAATTGATATATTCAAATACTGAAAGATATCTTAAATAATTTGAGTTTATGTTAATCTGGCGCTCCCTATGGTTTCTGATATGGTGGCAGGGGACAGTTTCTTTGGTTTTGAAACATGTGGATAGGGGGTATACACCAAAGTCAGATTATGACAGACTAATGAAAAATCATATTTCCCTTTTATGTCAATACTTGTATTTCATATTAGTGTAGTTAATAAATTATGACCCTAAATTACATGTAATCTATAAATACTGGTGCTGGTGCACAAAACATGCTCTGAGCAGGTTCCCCTTTTTTGCTTTGATTTTCCCTCATTTGGGCTAATCCGCACCACCCCCACACCATCACAGTACCAAACATGGGGATTTAGACACTGTGCACAATCAAGAACCCTATCTGCCCTTCTCAAAAATCTACCTCTCATATGGGGCCATCCACCTTCCCTCACAGCTACAGACCTTTTGCTAGACCCTGCATGTTTTCACCGGAATTTCTTCAGCAACTGACCACGTGTCTTAGTTTCGTATTTGCACCCATCTATATGCTAGGAATCATGGTGACACCTACATGTTGTAAATCAACATTTTTACTAAGCACTCAGCTACATTTGACATGCATCCTAAAATTATTGTATACATTTTTACACATGTAATATCACTTCAAATACAGGGTAATTCCATTTTTTGAAAAAGTTGACCGGGCCTATAGTCCGAAACTGTCCCCTGCTACCTTTAAGAATTCTGACATCTCATGTCATTGACGTCAACTCCCATTTTTGACAAATCTGACTTATTCTGAGTGAAACTACACCAATACATCATGTCGACCGCCCTAAATGTGTACGCAATAAAATTATTTAAAAACCCTACATTTCTGTGTATGATGTTGTCATTTTAGAGTGATGAGAGTGTTCGAGTAAGATCCCTGTGCCTAACAAATAATATTACAAGTATATTGTATCTATGGTAAAAGTGACCTTATATGTGCTGCTACATGCTGAACATGTAATCATGAGAACCTGTGTAGAAAATGATGGATTAGAGAGAGATAAAGGGACATAACTGCTCTTAAAATCAAGAAAATTTCCAACTTCACTGTCTACTTCTTTACATACTGTATATGTATAGACCTGAAATATGCTCTAATTAAGTAAACAACTCCCCAACAAGATTTTGAATACCTGTTCTCTTCTTACATTCTATTCTATGCCATCCTAATAGTGAAAACTAAAGATTCATGCAATTCAGTCAAATGTCAAAGGGGAGGTGGCTTGTTTACAAGTACCACCCATAAATGAGAAAATGGTGTTAACTGTGTTTTTTGTGTACAAAATGTCTCTAAAATGACTTATTTCTCTATCTGCAAGTATTTTTTCATAAATATGTATCATGGTGCTGAGAAGAAATGTGATCTACTGTACCTGAGACCTGTCAATCAGTACAATTTGTTAATTACATGTAGAACATGTAAAACTACATGTAATCTATGTAAAAAGAATGCACAGTATATGAAGTACCCCAAATAACATTATTTTAACCACTAAGCTTATTTACATGTACTTACATGTCACTATGATACTTGACCAGATTCTGGTTTTCCATAGTACTAAAGCATAGCTTACCCCCCTTGACTCTGTTGTCTACCATTGTGACACTAATGTGATACATCTATTGAAATAAGGGGTTGTATTACATATCTAATACATTTATCTTGATAATATTAATGAAATTGACTGAATTCCATGGGTTTCAAAAAATGCCATTCTCTTAAAGGTGGCAGGGGACAGTTTCTTTGGTTTTGAAACATGTGGATAGGGGGTATACACCAAAGTCAGATTATGACAGACTAATGAAAAATCATATTTCCCTTTTATGTCAATACTTGTATTTCATATTAGTGTAGTTAATAAATTATGACCCTAAATTACATGTAATCTATAAATACTGGTGCTGGTGCACAAAACATGCTCTGAGCAGGTTCCCCTTTTTTGCTTTGATTTTCCCTCATTTGGGCTAATCCGCACCACCCCCACACCATCACAGTACCAAACATGGGGATTTAGACACTGTGCACAATCAAGAACCCTATCTGCCCTTCTCAAAAATCTACCTCTCATATGGGGCCATCCACCTTCCCTCACAGCTACAGACCTTTTGCTAGACCCTGCATGTTTTCACCGGAATTTCTTCAGCAACTGACCACGTGTCTTAGTTTCGTATTTGCACCCATCTATATGCTAGGAATCATGGTGACACCTACATGTTGTAAATCAACATTTTTACTAAGCACTCAGCTACATTTGACATGCATCCTAAAATTATTGTATACATTTTTACACATGTAATATCACTTCAAATACAGGGTAATTCCATTTTTTGAAAAAGTTGACCGGGCCTATAGTCCGAAACTGTCCCCTGCTACCTTTAAGAATTCTGACATCTCATGTCATTGACGTCAACTCCCATTTTTGACAAATCTGACTTATTCTGAGTGAAACTACACCAATACATCATGTCGACCGCCCTAAATGTGTACGCAATAAAATTATTTAAAAACCCTACATTTCTGTGTATGATGTTGTCATTTTAGAGTGATGAGAGTGTTCGAGTAAGATCCCTGTGCCTAACAAATAATATTACAAGTATATTGTATCTATGGTAAAAGTGACCTTATATGTGCTGCTACATGCTGAACATGTAATCATGAGAACCTGTGTAGAAAATGATGGATTAGAGAGAGATAAAGGGACATAACTGCTCTTAAAATCAAGAAAATTTCCAACTTCACTGTCTACTTCTTTACATACTGTATATGTATAGACCTGAAATATGCTCTAATTAAGTAAACAACTCCCCAACAAGATTTTGAATACCTGTTCTCTTCTTACATTCTATTCTATGCCATCCTAATAGTGAAAACTAAAGATTCATGCAATTCAGTCAAATGTCAAAGGGGAGGTGGCTTGTTTACAAGTACCACCCATAAATGAGAAAATGGTGTTAACTGTGTTTTTTGTGTACAAAATGTCTCTAAAATGACTTATTTCTCTATCTGCAAGTATTTTTTCATAAATATGTATCATGGTGCTGAGAAGAAATGTGATCTACTGTACCTGAGACCTGTCAATCAGTACAATTTGTTAATTACATGTAGAACATGTAAAACTACATGTAATCTATGTAAAAAGAATGCACAGTATATGAAGTACCCCAAATAACATTATTTTAACCACTAAGCTTATTTACATGTACTTACATGTCACTATGATACTTGACCAGATTCTGGTTTTCCATAGTACTAAAGCATAGCTTACCCCCCTTGACTCTGTTGTCTACCATTGTGACACTAATGTGATACATCTATTGAAATAAGGGGTTGTATTACATATCTAATACATTTATCTTGATAATATTAATGAAATTGACTGAATTCCATGGGTTTCAAAAAATGCCATTCTCTTAAAGGTGGCAGGGGACAGTTTCTTTGGTTTTGAAACATGTGGATAGGGGGTATACACCAAAGTCAGATTATGACAGACTAATGAAAAATCATATTTCCCTTTTATGTCAATACTTGTATTTCATATTAGTGTAGTTAATAAATTATGACCCTAAATTACATGTAATCTATAAATACTGGTGCTGGTGCACAAAACATGCTCTGAGCAGGTTCCCCTTTTTTGCTTTGATTTTCCCTCATTTGGGCTAATCCGCACCACCCCCACACCATCACAGTACCAAACATGGGGATTTAGACACTGTGCACAATCAAGAACCCTATCTGCCCTTCTCAAAAATCTACCTCTCATATGGGGCCATCCACCTTCCCTCACAGCTACAGACCTTTTGCTAGACCCTGCATGTTTTCACCGGAATTTCTTCAGCAACTGACCACGTGTCTTAGTTTCGTATTTGCACCCATCTATATGCTAGGAATCATGGTGACACCTACATGTTGTAAATCAACATTTTTACTAAGCACTCAGCTACATTTGACATGCATCCTAAAATTATTGTATACATTTTTACACATGTAATATCACTTCAAATACAGGGTAATTCCATTTTTTGAAAAAGTTGACCGGGCCTATAGTCCGAAACTGTCCCCTGCTACCTTTAAGAATTCTGACATCTCATGTCATTGACGTCAACTCCCATTTTTGACAAATCTGACTTATTCTGAGTGAAACTACACCAATACATCATGTCGACCGCCCTAAATGTGTACGCAATAAAATTATTTAAAAACCCTACATTTCTGTGTATGATGTTGTCATTTTAGAGTGATGAGAGTGTTCGAGTAAGATCCCTGTGCCTAACAAATAATATTACAAGTATATTGTATCTATGGTAAAAGTGACCTTATATGTGCTGCTACATGCTGAACATGTAATCATGAGAACCTGTGTAGAAAATGATGGATTAGAGAGAGATAAAGGGACATAACTGCTCTTAAAATCAAGAAAATTTCCAACTTCACTGTCTACTTCTTTACATACTGTATATGTATAGACCTGAAATATGCTCTAATTAAGTAAACAACTCCCCAACAAGATTTTGAATACCTGTTCTCTTCTTACATTCTATTCTATGCCATCCTAATAGTGAAAACTAAAGATTCATGCAATTCAGTCAAATGTCAAAGGGGAGGTGGCTTGTTTACAAGTACCACCCATAAATGAGAAAATGGTGTTAACTGTGTTTTTTGTGTACAAAATGTCTCTAAAATGACTTATTTCTCTATCTGCAAGTATTTTTTCATAAATATGTATCATGGTGCTGAGAAGAAATGTGATCTACTGTACCTGAGACCTGTCAATCAGTACAATTTGTTAATTACATGTAGAACATGTAAAACTACATGTAATCTATGTAAAAAGAATGCACAGTATATGAAGTACCCCAAATAACATTATTTTAACCACTAAGCTTATTTACATGTACTTACATGTCACTATGATACTTGACCAGATTCTGGTTTTCCATAGTACTAAAGCATAGCTTACCCCCCTTGACTCTGTTGTCTACCATTGTGACACTAATGTGATACATCTATTGAAATAAGGGGTTGTATTACATATCTAATACATTTATCTTGATAATATTAATGAAATTGACTGAATTCCATGGGTTTCAAAAAATGCCATTCTCTTAAAGGTGGCAGGGGACAGTTTCTTTGGTTTTGAAACATGTGGATAGGGGGTATACACCAAAGTCAGATTATGACAGACTAATGAAAAATCATATTTCCCTTTTATGTCAATACTTGTATTTCATATTAGTGTAGTTAATAAATTATGACCCTAAATTACATGTAATCTATAAATACTGGTGCTGGTGCACAAAACATGCTCTGAGCAGGTTCCCCTTTTTTGCTTTGATTTTCCCTCATTTGGGCTAATCCGCACCACCCCCACACCATCACAGTACCAAACATGGGGATTTAGACACTGTGCACAATCAAGAACCCTATCTGCCCTTCTCAAAAATCTACCTCTCATATGGGGCCATCCACCTTCCCTCACAGCTACAGACCTTTTGCTAGACCCTGCATGTTTTCACCGGAATTTCTTCAGCAACTGACCACGTGTCTTAGTTTCGTATTTGCACCCATCTATATGCTAGGAATCATGGTGACACCTACATGTTGTAAATCAACATTTTTACTAAGCACTCAGCTACATTTGACATGCATCCTAAAATTATTGTATACATTTTTACACATGTAATATCACTTCAAATACAGGGTAATTCCATTTTTTGAAAAAGTTGACCGGGCCTATAGTCCGAAACTGTCCCCTGCTACCTTTAAGAATTCTGACATCTCATGTCATTGACGTCAACTCCCATTTTTGACAAATCTGACTTATTCTGAGTGAAACTACACCAATACATCATGTCGACCGCCCTAAATGTGTACGCAATAAAATTATTTAAAAACCCTACATTTCTGTGTATGATGTTGTCATTTTAGAGTGATGAGAGTGTTCGAGTAAGATCCCTGTGCCTAACAAATAATATTACAAGTATATTGTATCTATGGTAAAAGTGACCTTATATGTGCTGCTACATGCTGAACATGTAATCATGAGAACCTGTGTAGAAAATGATGGATTAGAGAGAGATAAAGGGACATAACTGCTCTTAAAATCAAGAAAATTTCCAACTTCACTGTCTACTTCTTTACATACTGTATATGTATAGACCTGAAATATGCTCTAATTAAGTAAACAACTCCCCAACAAGATTTTGAATACCTGTTCTCTTCTTACATTCTATTCTATGCCATCCTAATAGTGAAAACTAAAGATTCATGCAATTCAGTCAAATGTCAAAGGGGAGGTGGCTTGTTTACAAGTACCACCCATAAATGAGAAAATGGTGTTAACTGTGTTTTTTGTGTACAAAATGTCTCTAAAATGACTTATTTCTCTATCTGCAAGTATTTTTTCATAAATATGTATCATGGTGCTGAGAAGAAATGTGATCTACTGTACCTGAGACCTGTCAATCAGTACAATTTGTTAATTACATGTAGAACATGTAAAACTACATGTAATCTATGTAAAAAGAATGCACAGTATATGAAGTACCCCAAATAACATTATTTTAACCACTAAGCTTATTTACATGTACTTACATGTCACTATGATACTTGACCAGATTCTGGTTTTCCATAGTACTAAAGCATAGCTTACCCCCCTTGACTCTGTTGTCTACCATTGTGACACTAATGTGATACATCTATTGAAATAAGGGGTTGTATTACATATCTAATACATTTATCTTGATAATATTAATGAAATTGACTGAATTCCATGGGTTTCAAAAAATGCCATTCTCTTAAAGGTGGCAGGGGACAGTTTCTTTGGTTTTGAAACATGTGGATAGGGGGTATACACCAAAGTCAGATTATGACAGACTAATGAAAAATCATATTTCCCTTTTATGTCAATACTTGTATTTCATATTAGTGTAGTTAATAAATTATGACCCTAAATTACATGTAATCTATAAATACTGGTGCTGGTGCACAAAACATGCTCTGAGCAGGTTCCCCTTTTTTGCTTTGATTTTCCCTCATTTGGGCTAATCCGCACCACCCCCACACCATCACAGTACCAAACATGGGGATTTAGACACTGTGCACAATCAAGAACCCTATCTGCCCTTCTCAAAAATCTACCTCTCATATGGGGCCATCCACCTTCCCTCACAGCTACAGACCTTTTGCTAGACCCTGCATGTTTTCACCGGAATTTCTTCAGCAACTGACCACGTGTCTTAGTTTCGTATTTGCACCCATCTATATGCTAGGAATCATGGTGACACCTACATGTTGTAAATCAACATTTTTACTAAGCACTCAGCTACATTTGACATGCATCCTAAAATTATTGTATACATTTTTACACATGTAATATCACTTCAAATACAGGGTAATTCCATTTTTTGAAAAAGTTGACCGGGCCTATAGTCCGAAACTGTCCCCTGCTACCTTTAAGAATTCTGACATCTCATGTCATTGACGTCAACTCCCATTTTTGACAAATCTGACTTATTCTGAGTGAAACTACACCAATACATCATGTCGACCGCCCTAAATGTGTACGCAATAAAATTATTTAAAAACCCTACATTTCTGTGTATGATGTTGTCATTTTAGAGTGATGAGAGTGTTCGAGTAAGATCCCTGTGCCTAACAAATAATATTACAAGTATATTGTATCTATGGTAAAAGTGACCTTATATGTGCTGCTACATGCTGAACATGTAATCATGAGAACCTGTGTAGAAAATGATGGATTAGAGAGAGATAAAGGGACATAACTGCTCTTAAAATCAAGAAAATTTCCAACTTCACTGTCTACTTCTTTACATACTGTATATGTATAGACCTGAAATATGCTCTAATTAAGTAAACAACTCCCCAACAAGATTTTGAATACCTGTTCTCTTCTTACATTCTATTCTATGCCATCCTAATAGTGAAAACTAAAGATTCATGCAATTCAGTCAAATGTCAAAGGGGAGGTGGCTTGTTTACAAGTACCACCCATAAATGAGAAAATGGTGTTAACTGTGTTTTTTGTGTACAAAATGTCTCTAAAATGACTTATTTCTCTATCTGCAAGTATTTTTTCATAAATATGTATCATGGTGCTGAGAAGAAATGTGATCTACTGTACCTGAGACCTGTCAATCAGTACAATTTGTTAATTACATGTAGAACATGTAAAACTACATGTAATCTATGTAAAAAGAATGCACAGTATATGAAGTACCCCAAATAACATTATTTTAACCACTAAGCTTATTTACATGTACTTACATGTCACTATGATACTTGACCAGATTCTGGTTTTCCATAGTACTAAAGCATAGCTTACCCCCCTTGACTCTGTTGTCTACCATTGTGACACTAATGTGATACATCTATTGAAATAAGGGGTTGTATTACATATCTAATACATTTATCTTGATAATATTAATGAAATTGACTGAATTCCATGGGTTTCAAAAAATGCCATTCTCTTAAAGGTGGCAGGGGACAGTTTCTTTGGTTTTGAAACATGTGGATAGGGGGTATACACCAAAGTCAGATTATGACAGACTAATGAAAAATCATATTTCCCTTTTATGTCAATACTTGTATTTCATATTAGTGTAGTTAATAAATTATGACCCTAAATTACATGTAATCTATAAATACTGGTGCTGGTGCACAAAACATGCTCTGAGCAGGTTCCCCTTTTTTGCTTTGATTTTCCCTCATTTGGGCTAATCCGCACCACCCCCACACCATCACAGTACCAAACATGGGGATTTAGACACTGTGCACAATCAAGAACCCTATCTGCCCTTCTCAAAAATCTACCTCTCATATGGGGCCATCCACCTTCCCTCACAGCTACAGACCTTTTGCTAGACCCTGCATGTTTTCACCGGAATTTCTTCAGCAACTGACCACGTGTCTTAGTTTCGTATTTGCACCCATCTATATGCTAGGAATCATGGTGACACCTACATGTTGTAAATCAACATTTTTACTAAGCACTCAGCTACATTTGACATGCATCCTAAAATTATTGTATACATTTTTACACATGTAATATCACTTCAAATACAGGGTAATTCCATTTTTTGAAAAAGTTGACCGGGCCTATAGTCCGAAACTGTCCCCTGCTACCTTTAAGAATTCTGACATCTCATGTCATTGACGTCAACTCCCATTTTTGACAAATCTGACTTATTCTGAGTGAAACTACACCAATACATCATGTCGACCGCCCTAAATGTGTACGCAATAAAATTATTTAAAAACCCTACATTTCTGTGTATGATGTTGTCATTTTAGAGTGATGAGAGTGTTCGAGTAAGATCCCTGTGCCTAACAAATAATATTACAAGTATATTGTATCTATGGTAAAAGTGACCTTATATGTGCTGCTACATGCTGAACATGTAATCATGAGAACCTGTGTAGAAAATGATGGATTAGAGAGAGATAAAGGGACATAACTGCTCTTAAAATCAAGAAAATTTCCAACTTCACTGTCTACTTCTTTACATACTGTATATGTATAGACCTGAAATATGCTCTAATTAAGTAAACAACTCCCCAACAAGATTTTGAATACCTGTTCTCTTCTTACATTCTATTCTATGCCATCCTAATAGTGAAAACTAAAGATTCATGCAATTCAGTCAAATGTCAAAGGGGAGGTGGCTTGTTTACAAGTACCACCCATAAATGAGAAAATGGTGTTAACTGTGTTTTTTGTGTACAAAATGTCTCTAAAATGACTTATTTCTCTATCTGCAAGTATTTTTTCATAAATATGTATCATGGTGCTGAGAAGAAATGTGATCTACTGTACCTGAGACCTGTCAATCAGTACAATTTGTTAATTACATGTAGAACATGTAAAACTACATGTAATCTATGTAAAAAGAATGCACAGTATATGAAGTACCCCAAATAACATTATTTTAACCACTAAGCTTATTTACATGTACTTACATGTCACTATGATACTTGACCAGATTCTGGTTTTCCATAGTACTAAAGCATAGCTTACCCCCCTTGACTCTGTTGTCTACCATTGTGACACTAATGTGATACATCTATTGAAATAAGGGGTTGTATTACATATCTAATACATTTATCTTGATAATATTAATGAAATTGACTGAATTCCATGGGTTTCAAAAAATGCCATTCTCTTAAAGAATTCTGACATCTCATGTCATTGACGTCAACTCCCATTTTTGACAAATCTGACTTATTCTGAGTGAAACTACACCAATACATCATGTCGACCGCCCTAAATGTGTACGCAATAAAATTATTTAAAAACCCTACATTTCTGTGTATGATGTTGTCATTTTAGAGTGATGAGAGTGTTCGAGTAAGATCCCTGTGCCTAACAAATAATATTACAAGTATATTGTATCTATGGTAAAAGTGACCTTATATGTGCTGCTACATGCTGAACATGTAATCATGAGAACCTGTGTAGAAAATGATGGATTAGAGAGAGATAAAGGGACATAACTGCTCTTAAAATCAAGAAAATTTCCAACTTCACTGTCTACTTCTTTACATACTGTATATGTATAGACCTGAAATATGCTCTAATTAAGTAAACAACTCCCCAACAAGATTTTGAATACCTGTTCTCTTCTTACATTCTATTCTATGCCATCCTAATAGTGAAAACTAAAGATTCATGCAATTCAGTCAAATGTCAAAGGGGAGGTGGCTTGTTTACAAGTACCACCCATAAATGAGAAAATGGTGTTAACTGTGTTTTTTGTGTACAAAATGTCTCTAAAATGACTTATTTCTCTATCTGCAAGTATTTTTTCATAAATATGTATCATGGTGCTGAGAAGAAATGTGATCTACTGTACCTGAGACCTGTCAATCAGTACAATTTGTTAATTACATGTAGAACATGTAAAACTACATGTAATCTATGTAAAAAGAATGCACAGTATATGAAGTACCCCAAATAACATTATTTTAACCACTAAGCTTATTTACATGTACTTACATGTCACTATGATACTTGACCAGATTCTGGTTTTCCATAGTACTAAAGCATAGCTTACCCCCCTTGACTCTGTTGTCTACCATTGTGACACTAATGTGATACATCTATTGAAATAAGGGGTTGTATTACATATCTAATACATTTATCTTGATAATATTAATGAAATTGACTGAATTCCATGGGTTTCAAAAAATGCCATTCTCTTAAAGAATTCTGACATCTCATGTCATTGACGTCAACTCCCATTTTTGACAAATCTGACTTATTCTGAGTGAAACTACACCAATACATCATGTCGACCGCCCTAAATGTGTACGCAATAAAATTATTTAAAAACCCTACATTTCTGTGTATGATGTTGTCATTTTAGAGTGATGAGAGTGTTCGAGTAAGATCCCTGTGCCTAACAAATAATATTACAAGTATATTGTATCTATGGTAAAAGTGACCTTATATGTGCTGCTACATGCTGAACATGTAATCATGAGAACCTGTGTAGAAAATGATGGATTAGAGAGAGATAAAGGGACATAACTGCTCTTAAAATCAAGAAAATTTCCAACTTCACTGTCTACTTCTTTACATACTGTATATGTATAGACCTGAAATATGCTCTAATTAAGTAAACAACTCCCCAACAAGATTTTGAATACCTGTTCTCTTCTTACATTCTATTCTATGCCATCCTAATAGTGAAAACTAAAGATTCATGCAATTCAGTCAAATGTCAAAGGGGAGGTGGCTTGTTTACAAGTACCACCCATAAATGAGAAAATGGTGTTAACTGTGTTTTTTGTGTACAAAATGTCTCTAAAATGACTTATTTCTCTATCTGCAAGTATTTTTTCATAAATATGTATCATGGTGCTGAGAAGAAATGTGATCTACTGTACCTGAGACCTGTCAATCAGTACAATTTGTTAATTACATGTAGAACATGTAAAACTACATGTAATCTATGTAAAAAGAATGCACAGTATATGAAGTACCCCAAATAACATTATTTTAACCACTAAGCTTATTTACATGTACTTACATGTCACTATGATACTTGACCAGATTCTGGTTTTCCATAGTACTAAAGCATAGCTTACCCCCCTTGACTCTGTTGTCTACCATTGTGACACTAATGTGATACATCTATTGAAATAAGGGGTTGTATTACATATCTAATACATTTATCTTGATAATATTAATGAAATTGACTGAATTCCATGGGTTTCAAAAAATGCCATTCTCTTAAAGAATTCTGACATCTCATGTCATTGACGTCAACTCCCATTTTTGACAAATCTGACTTATTCTGAGTGAAACTACACCAATACATCATGTCGACCGCCCTAAATGTGTACGCAATAAAATTATTTAAAAACCCTACATTTCTGTGTATGATGTTGTCATTTTAGAGTGATGAGAGTGTTCGAGTAAGATCCCTGTGCCTAACAAATAATATTACAAGTATATTGTATCTATGGTAAAAGTGACCTTATATGTGCTGCTACATGCTGAACATGTAATCATGAGAACCTGTGTAGAAAATGATGGATTAGAGAGAGATAAAGGGACATAACTGCTCTTAAAATCAAGAAAATTTCCAACTTCACTGTCTACTTCTTTACATACTGTATATGTATAGACCTGAAATATGCTCTAATTAAGTAAACAACTCCCCAACAAGATTTTGAATACCTGTTCTCTTCTTACATTCTATTCTATGCCATCCTAATAGTGAAAACTAAAGATTCATGCAATTCAGTCAAATGTCAAAGGGGAGGTGGCTTGTTTACAAGTACCACCCATAAATGAGAAAATGGTGTTAACTGTGTTTTTTGTGTACAAAATGTCTCTAAAATGACTTATTTCTCTATCTGCAAGTATTTTTTCATAAATATGTATCATGGTGCTGAGAAGAAATGTGATCTACTGTACCTGAGACCTGTCAATCAGTACAATTTGTTAATTACATGTAGAACATGTAAAACTACATGTAATCTATGTAAAAAGAATGCACAGTATATGAAGTACCCCAAATAACATTATTTTAACCACTAAGCTTATTTACATGTACTTACATGTCACTATGATACTTGACCAGATTCTGGTTTTCCATAGTACTAAAGCATAGCTTACCCCCCTTGACTCTGTTGTCTACCATTGTGACACTAATGTGATACATCTATTGAAATAAGGGGTTGTATTACATATCTAATACATTTATCTTGATAATATTAATGAAATTGACTGAATTCCATGGGTTTCAAAAAATGCCATTCTCTTAAAGGTGGCAGGGGACAGTTTCTTTGGTTTTGAAACATGTGGATAGGGGGTATACACCAAAGTCAGATTATGACAGACTAATGAAAAATCATATTTCCCTTTTATGTCAATACTTGTATTTCATATTAGTGTAGTTAATAAATTATGACCCTAAATTACATGTAATCTATAAATACTGGTGCTGGTGCACAAAACATGCTCTGAGCAGGTTCCCCTTTTTTGCTTTGATTTTCCCTCATTTGGGCTAATCCGCACCACCCCCACACCATCACAGTACCAAACATGGGGATTTAGACACTGTGCACAATCAAGAACCCTATCTGCCCTTCTCAAAAATCTACCTCTCATATGGGGCCATCCACCTTCCCTCACAGCTACAGACCTTTTGCTAGACCCTGCATGTTTTCACCGGAATTTCTTCAGCAACTGACCACGTGTCTTAGTTTCGTATTTGCACCCATCTATATGCTAGGAATCATGGTGACACCTACATGTTGTAAATCAACATTTTTACTAAGCACTCAGCTACATTTGACATGCATCCTAAAATTATTGTATACATTTTTACACATGTAATATCACTTCAAATACAGGGTAATTCCATTTTTTGAAAAAGTTGACCGGGCCTATAGTCCGAAACTGTCCCCTGCTACCTTTAAGAATTCTGACATCTCATGTCATTGACGTCAACTCCCATTTTTGACAAATCTGACTTATTCTGAGTGAAACTACACCAATACATCATGTCGACCGCCCTAAATGTGTACGCAATAAAATTATTTAAAAACCCTACATTTCTGTGTATGATGTTGTCATTTTAGAGTGATGAGAGTGTTCGAGTAAGATCCCTGTGCCTAACAAATAATATTACAAGTATATTGTATCTATGGTAAAAGTGACCTTATATGTGCTGCTACATGCTGAACATGTAATCATGAGAACCTGTGTAGAAAATGATGGATTAGAGAGAGATAAAGGGACATAACTGCTCTTAAAATCAAGAAAATTTCCAACTTCACTGTCTACTTCTTTACATACTGTATATGTATAGACCTGAAATATGCTCTAATTAAGTAAACAACTCCCCAACAAGATTTTGAATACCTGTTCTCTTCTTACATTCTATTCTATGCCATCCTAATAGTGAAAACTAAAGATTCATGCAATTCAGTCAAATGTCAAAGGGGAGGTGGCTTGTTTACAAGTACCACCCATAAATGAGAAAATGGTGTTAACTGTGTTTTTTGTGTACAAAATGTCTCTAAAATGACTTATTTCTCTATCTGCAAGTATTTTTTCATAAATATGTATCATGGTGCTGAGAAGAAATGTGATCTACTGTACCTGAGACCTGTCAATCAGTACAATTTGTTAATTACATGTAGAACATGTAAAACTACATGTAATCTATGTAAAAAGAATGCACAGTATATGAAGTACCCCAAATAACATTATTTTAACCACTAAGCTTATTTACATGTACTTACATGTCACTATGATACTTGACCAGATTCTGGTTTTCCATAGTACTAAAGCATAGCTTACCCCCCTTGACTCTGTTGTCTACCATTGTGACACTAATGTGATACATCTATTGAAATAAGGGGTTGTATTACATATCTAATACATTTATCTTGATAATATTAATGAAATTGACTGAATTCCATGGGTTTCAAAAAATGCCATTCTCTTAAAGGTGGCAGGGGACAGTTTCTTTGGTTTTGAAACATGTGGATAGGGGGTATACACCAAAGTCAGATTATGACAGACTAATGAAAAATCATATTTCCCTTTTATGTCAATACTTGTATTTCATATTAGTGTAGTTAATAAATTATGACCCTAAATTACATGTAATCTATAAATACTGGTGCTGGTGCACAAAACATGCTCTGAGCAGGTTCCCCTTTTTTGCTTTGATTTTCCCTCATTTGGGCTAATCCGCACCACCCCCACACCATCACAGTACCAAACATGGGGATTTAGACACTGTGCACAATCAAGAACCCTATCTGCCCTTCTCAAAAATCTACCTCTCATATGGGGCCATCCACCTTCCCTCACAGCTACAGACCTTTTGCTAGACCCTGCATGTTTTCACCGGAATTTCTTCAGCAACTGACCACGTGTCTTAGTTTCGTATTTGCACCCATCTATATGCTAGGAATCATGGTGACACCTACATGTTGTAAATCAACATTTTTACTAAGCACTCAGCTACATTTGACATGCATCCTAAAATTATTGTATACATTTTTACACATGTAATATCACTTCAAATACAGGGTAATTCCATTTTTTGAAAAAGTTGACCGGGCCTATAGTCCGAAACTGTCCCCTGCTACCTTTAAGAATTCTGACATCTCATGTCATTGACGTCAACTCCCATTTTTGACAAATCTGACTTATTCTGAGTGAAACTACACCAATACATCATGTCGACCGCCCTAAATGTGTACGCAATAAAATTATTTAAAAACCCTACATTTCTGTGTATGATGTTGTCATTTTAGAGTGATGAGAGTGTTCGAGTAAGATCCCTGTGCCTAACAAATAATATTACAAGTATATTGTATCTATGGTAAAAGTGACCTTATATGTGCTGCTACATGCTGAACATGTAATCATGAGAACCTGTGTAGAAAATGATGGATTAGAGAGAGATAAAGGGACATAACTGCTCTTAAAATCAAGAAAATTTCCAACTTCACTGTCTACTTCTTTACATACTGTATATGTATAGACCTGAAATATGCTCTAATTAAGTAAACAACTCCCCAACAAGATTTTGAATACCTGTTCTCTTCTTACATTCTATTCTATGCCATCCTAATAGTGAAAACTAAAGATTCATGCAATTCAGTCAAATGTCAAAGGGGAGGTGGCTTGTTTACAAGTACCACCCATAAATGAGAAAATGGTGTTAACTGTGTTTTTTGTGTACAAAATGTCTCTAAAATGACTTATTTCTCTATCTGCAAGTATTTTTTCATAAATATGTATCATGGTGCTGAGAAGAAATGTGATCTACTGTACCTGAGACCTGTCAATCAGTACAATTTGTTAATTACATGTAGAACATGTAAAACTACATGTAATCTATGTAAAAAGAATGCACAGTATATGAAGTACCCCAAATAACATTATTTTAACCACTAAGCTTATTTACATGTACTTACATGTCACTATGATACTTGACCAGATTCTGGTTTTCCATAGTACTAAAGCATAGCTTACCCCCCTTGACTCTGTTGTCTACCATTGTGACACTAATGTGATACATCTATTGAAATAAGGGGTTGTATTACATATCTAATACATTTATCTTGATAATATTAATGAAATTGACTGAATTCCATGGGTTTCAAAAAATGCCATTCTCTTAAAGGTGGCAGGGGACAGTTTCTTTGGTTTTGAAACATGTGGATAGGGGGTATACACCAAAGTCAGATTATGACAGACTAATGAAAAATCATATTTCCCTTTTATGTCAATACTTGTATTTCATATTAGTGTAGTTAATAAATTATGACCCTAAATTACATGTAATCTATAAATACTGGTGCTGGTGCACAAAACATGCTCTGAGCAGGTTCCCCTTTTTTGCTTTGATTTTCCCTCATTTGGGCTAATCCGCACCACCCCCACACCATCACAGTACCAAACATGGGGATTTAGACACTGTGCACAATCAAGAACCCTATCTGCCCTTCTCAAAAATCTACCTCTCATATGGGGCCATCCACCTTCCCTCACAGCTACAGACCTTTTGCTAGACCCTGCATGTTTTCACCGGAATTTCTTCAGCAACTGACCACGTGTCTTAGTTTCGTATTTGCACCCATCTATATGCTAGGAATCATGGTGACACCTACATGTTGTAAATCAACATTTTTACTAAGCACTCAGCTACATTTGACATGCATCCTAAAATTATTGTATACATTTTTACACATGTAATATCACTTCAAATACAGGGTAATTCCATTTTTTGAAAAAGTTGACCGGGCCTATAGTCCGAAACTGTCCCCTGCTACCTTTAAGAATTCTGACATCTCATGTCATTGACGTCAACTCCCATTTTTGACAAATCTGACTTATTCTGAGTGAAACTACACCAATACATCATGTCGACCGCCCTAAATGTGTACGCAATAAAATTATTTAAAAACCCTACATTTCTGTGTATGATGTTGTCATTTTAGAGTGATGAGAGTGTTCGAGTAAGATCCCTGTGCCTAACAAATAATATTACAAGTATATTGTATCTATGGTAAAAGTGACCTTATATGTGCTGCTACATGCTGAACATGTAATCATGAGAACCTGTGTAGAAAATGATGGATTAGAGAGAGATAAAGGGACATAACTGCTCTTAAAATCAAGAAAATTTCCAACTTCACTGTCTACTTCTTTACATACTGTATATGTATAGACCTGAAATATGCTCTAATTAAGTAAACAACTCCCCAACAAGATTTTGAATACCTGTTCTCTTCTTACATTCTATTCTATGCCATCCTAATAGTGAAAACTAAAGATTCATGCAATTCAGTCAAATGTCAAAGGGGAGGTGGCTTGTTTACAAGTACCACCCATAAATGAGAAAATGGTGTTAACTGTGTTTTTTGTGTACAAAATGTCTCTAAAATGACTTATTTCTCTATCTGCAAGTATTTTTTCATAAATATGTATCATGGTGCTGAGAAGAAATGTGATCTACTGTACCTGAGACCTGTCAATCAGTACAATTTGTTAATTACATGTAGAACATGTAAAACTACATGTAATCTATGTAAAAAGAATGCACAGTATATGAAGTACCCCAAATAACATTATTTTAACCACTAAGCTTATTTACATGTACTTACATGTCACTATGATACTTGACCAGATTCTGGTTTTCCATAGTACTAAAGCATAGCTTACCCCCCTTGACTCTGTTGTCTACCATTGTGACACTAATGTGATACATCTATTGAAATAAGGGGTTGTATTACATATCTAATACATTTATCTTGATAATATTAATGAAATTGACTGAATTCCATGGGTTTCAAAAAATGCCATTCTCTTAAAGGTGGCAGGGGACAGTTTCTTTGGTTTTGAAACATGTGGATAGGGGGTATACACCAAAGTCAGATTATGACAGACTAATGAAAAATCATATTTCCCTTTTATGTCAATACTTGTATTTCATATTAGTGTAGTTAATAAATTATGACCCTAAATTACATGTAATCTATAAATACTGGTGCTGGTGCACAAAACATGCTCTGAGCAGGTTCCCCTTTTTTGCTTTGATTTTCCCTCATTTGGGCTAATCCGCACCACCCCCACACCATCACAGTACCAAACATGGGGATTTAGACACTGTGCACAATCAAGAACCCTATCTGCCCTTCTCAAAAATCTACCTCTCATATGGGGCCATCCACCTTCCCTCACAGCTACAGACCTTTTGCTAGACCCTGCATGTTTTCACCGGAATTTCTTCAGCAACTGACCACGTGTCTTAGTTTCGTATTTGCACCCATCTATATGCTAGGAATCATGGTGACACCTACATGTTGTAAATCAACATTTTTACTAAGCACTCAGCTACATTTGACATGCATCCTAAAATTATTGTATACATTTTTACACATGTAATATCACTTCAAATACAGGGTAATTCCATTTTTTGAAAAAGTTGACCGGGCCTATAGTCCGAAACTGTCCCCTGCTACCTTTAAGAATTCTGACATCTCATGTCATTGACGTCAACTCCCATTTTTGACAAATCTGACTTATTCTGAGTGAAACTACACCAATACATCATGTCGACCGCCCTAAATGTGTACGCAATAAAATTATTTAAAAACCCTACATTTCTGTGTATGATGTTGTCATTTTAGAGTGATGAGAGTGTTCGAGTAAGATCCCTGTGCCTAACAAATAATATTACAAGTATATTGTATCTATGGTAAAAGTGACCTTATATGTGCTGCTACATGCTGAACATGTAATCATGAGAACCTGTGTAGAAAATGATGGATTAGAGAGAGATAAAGGGACATAACTGCTCTTAAAATCAAGAAAATTTCCAACTTCACTGTCTACTTCTTTACATACTGTATATGTATAGACCTGAAATATGCTCTAATTAAGTAAACAACTCCCCAACAAGATTTTGAATACCTGTTCTCTTCTTACATTCTATTCTATGCCATCCTAATAGTGAAAACTAAAGATTCATGCAATTCAGTCAAATGTCAAAGGGGAGGTGGCTTGTTTACAAGTACCACCCATAAATGAGAAAATGGTGTTAACTGTGTTTTTTGTGTACAAAATGTCTCTAAAATGACTTATTTCTCTATCTGCAAGTATTTTTTCATAAATATGTATCATGGTGCTGAGAAGAAATGTGATCTACTGTACCTGAGACCTGTCAATCAGTACAATTTGTTAATTACATGTAGAACATGTAAAACTACATGTAATCTATGTAAAAAGAATGCACAGTATATGAAGTACCCCAAATAACATTATTTTAACCACTAAGCTTATTTACATGTACTTACATGTCACTATGATACTTGACCAGATTCTGGTTTTCCATAGTACTAAAGCATAGCTTACCCCCCTTGACTCTGTTGTCTACCATTGTGACACTAATGTGATACATCTATTGAAATAAGGGGTTGTATTACATATCTAATACATTTATCTTGATAATATTAATGAAATTGACTGAATTCCATGGGTTTCAAAAAATGCCATTCTCTTAAAGGTGGCAGGGGACAGTTTCTTTGGTTTTGAAACATGTGGATAGGGGGTATACACCAAAGTCAGATTATGACAGACTAATGAAAAATCATATTTCCCTTTTATGTCAATACTTGTATTTCATATTAGTGTAGTTAATAAATTATGACCCTAAATTACATGTAATCTATAAATACTGGTGCTGGTGCACAAAACATGCTCTGAGCAGGTTCCCCTTTTTTGCTTTGATTTTCCCTCATTTGGGCTAATCCGCACCACCCCCACACCATCACAGTACCAAACATGGGGATTTAGACACTGTGCACAATCAAGAACCCTATCTGCCCTTCTCAAAAATCTACCTCTCATATGGGGCCATCCACCTTCCCTCACAGCTACAGACCTTTTGCTAGACCCTGCATGTTTTCACCGGAATTTCTTCAGCAACTGACCACGTGTCTTAGTTTCGTATTTGCACCCATCTATATGCTAGGAATCATGGTGACACCTACATGTTGTAAATCAACATTTTTACTAAGCACTCAGCTACATTTGACATGCATCCTAAAATTATTGTATACATTTTTACACATGTAATATCACTTCAAATACAGGGTAATTCCATTTTTTGAAAAAGTTGACCGGGCCTATAGTCCGAAACTGTCCCCTGCTACCTTTAAGAATTCTGACATCTCATGTCATTGACGTCAACTCCCATTTTTGACAAATCTGACTTATTCTGAGTGAAACTACACCAATACATCATGTCGACCGCCCTAAATGTGTACGCAATAAAATTATTTAAAAACCCTACATTTCTGTGTATGATGTTGTCATTTTAGAGTGATGAGAGTGTTCGAGTAAGATCCCTGTGCCTAACAAATAATATTACAAGTATATTGTATCTATGGTAAAAGTGACCTTATATGTGCTGCTACATGCTGAACATGTAATCATGAGAACCTGTGTAGAAAATGATGGATTAGAGAGAGATAAAGGGACATAACTGCTCTTAAAATCAAGAAAATTTCCAACTTCACTGTCTACTTCTTTACATACTGTATATGTATAGACCTGAAATATGCTCTAATTAAGTAAACAACTCCCCAACAAGATTTTGAATACCTGTTCTCTTCTTACATTCTATTCTATGCCATCCTAATAGTGAAAACTAAAGATTCATGCAATTCAGTCAAATGTCAAAGGGGAGGTGGCTTGTTTACAAGTACCACCCATAAATGAGAAAATGGTGTTAACTGTGTTTTTTGTGTACAAAATGTCTCTAAAATGACTTATTTCTCTATCTGCAAGTATTTTTTCATAAATATGTATCATGGTGCTGAGAAGAAATGTGATCTACTGTACCTGAGACCTGTCAATCAGTACAATTTGTTAATTACATGTAGAACATGTAAAACTACATGTAATCTATGTAAAAAGAATGCACAGTATATGAAGTACCCCAAATAACATTATTTTAACCACTAAGCTTATTTACATGTACTTACATGTCACTATGATACTTGACCAGATTCTGGTTTTCCATAGTACTAAAGCATAGCTTACCCCCCTTGACTCTGTTGTCTACCATTGTGACACTAATGTGATACATCTATTGAAATAAGGGGTTGTATTACATATCTAATACATTTATCTTGATAATATTAATGAAATTGACTGAATTCCATGGGTTTCAAAAAATGCCATTCTCTTAAAGGTGGCAGGGGACAGTTTCTTTGGTTTTGAAACATGTGGATAGGGGGTATACACCAAAGTCAGATTATGACAGACTAATGAAAAATCATATTTCCCTTTTATGTCAATACTTGTATTTCATATTAGTGTAGTTAATAAATTATGACCCTAAATTACATGTAATCTATAAATACTGGTGCTGGTGCACAAAACATGCTCTGAGCAGGTTCCCCTTTTTTGCTTTGATTTTCCCTCATTTGGGCTAATCCGCACCACCCCCACACCATCACAGTACCAAACATGGGGATTTAGACACTGTGCACAATCAAGAACCCTATCTGCCCTTCTCAAAAATCTACCTCTCATATGGGGCCATCCACCTTCCCTCACAGCTACAGACCTTTTGCTAGACCCTGCATGTTTTCACCGGAATTTCTTCAGCAACTGACCACGTGTCTTAGTTTCGTATTTGCACCCATCTATATGCTAGGAATCATGGTGACACCTACATGTTGTAAATCAACATTTTTACTAAGCACTCAGCTACATTTGACATGCATCCTAAAATTATTGTATACATTTTTACACATGTAATATCACTTCAAATACAGGGTAATTCCATTTTTTGAAAAAGTTGACCGGGCCTATAGTCCGAAACTGTCCCCTGCTACCTTTAAGAATTCTGACATCTCATGTCATTGACGTCAACTCCCATTTTTGACAAATCTGACTTATTCTGAGTGAAACTACACCAATACATCATGTCGACCGCCCTAAATGTGTACGCAATAAAATTATTTAAAAACCCTACATTTCTGTGTATGATGTTGTCATTTTAGAGTGATGAGAGTGTTCGAGTAAGATCCCTGTGCCTAACAAATAATATTACAAGTATATTGTATCTATGGTAAAAGTGACCTTATATGTGCTGCTACATGCTGAACATGTAATCATGAGAACCTGTGTAGAAAATGATGGATTAGAGAGAGATAAAGGGACATAACTGCTCTTAAAATCAAGAAAATTTCCAACTTCACTGTCTACTTCTTTACATACTGTATATGTATAGACCTGAAATATGCTCTAATTAAGTAAACAACTCCCCAACAAGATTTTGAATACCTGTTCTCTTCTTACATTCTATTCTATGCCATCCTAATAGTGAAAACTAAAGATTCATGCAATTCAGTCAAATGTCAAAGGGGAGGTGGCTTGTTTACAAGTACCACCCATAAATGAGAAAATGGTGTTAACTGTGTTTTTTGTGTACAAAATGTCTCTAAAATGACTTATTTCTCTATCTGCAAGTATTTTTTCATAAATATGTATCATGGTGCTGAGAAGAAATGTGATCTACTGTACCTGAGACCTGTCAATCAGTACAATTTGTTAATTACATGTAGAACATGTAAAACTACATGTAATCTATGTAAAAAGAATGCACAGTATATGAAGTACCCCAAATAACATTATTTTAACCACTAAGCTTATTTACATGTACTTACATGTCACTATGATACTTGACCAGATTCTGGTTTTCCATAGTACTAAAGCATAGCTTACCCCCCTTGACTCTGTTGTCTACCATTGTGACACTAATGTGATACATCTATTGAAATAAGGGGTTGTATTACATATCTAATACATTTATCTTGATAATATTAATGAAATTGACTGAATTCCATGGGTTTCAAAAAATGCCATTCTCTTTAAGAATTCTGACATCTCATGTCATTGACGTCAACTCCCATTTTTGACAAATCTGACTTATTCTGAGTGAAACTACACCAATACATCATGTCGACCGCCCTAAATGTGTACGCAATAAAATTATTTAAAAACCCTACATTTCTGTGTATGATGTTGTCATTTTAGAGTGATGAGAGTGTTCGAGTAAGATCCCTGTGCCTAACAAATAATATTACAAGTATATTGTATCTATGGTAAAAGTGACCTTATATGTGCTGCTACATGCTGAACATGTAATCATGAGAACCTGTGTAGAAAATGATGGATTAGAGAGAGATAAAGGGACATAACTGCTCTTAAAATCAAGAAAATTTCCAACTTCACTGTCTACTTCTTTACATACTGTATATGTATAGACCTGAAATATGCTCTAATTAAGTAAACAACTCCCCAACAAGATTTTGAATACCTGTTCTCTTCTTACATTCTATTCTATGCCATCCTAATAGTGAAAACTAAAGATTCATGCAATTCAGTCAAATGTCAAAGGGGAGGTGGCTTGTTTACAAGTACCACCCATAAATGAGAAAATGGTGTTAACTGTGTTTTTTGTGTACAAAATGTCTCTAAAATGACTTATTTCTCTATCTGCAAGTATTTTTTCATAAATATGTATCATGGTGCTGAGAAGAAATGTGATCTACTGTACCTGAGACCTGTCAATCAGTACAATTTGTTAATTACATGTAGAACATGTAAAACTACATGTAATCTATGTAAAAAGAATGCACAGTATATGAAGTACCCCAAATAACATTATTTTAACCACTAAGCTTATTTACATGTACTTACATGTCACTATGATACTTGACCAGATTCTGGTTTTCCATAGTACTAAAGCATAGCTTACCCCCCTTGACTCTGTTGTCTACCATTGTGACACTAATGTGATACATCTATTGAAATAAGGGGTTGTATTACATATCTAATACATTTATCTTGATAATATTAATGAAATTGACTGAATTCCATGGGTTTCAAAAAATGCCATTCTCTTAAAGGTGGCAGGGGACAGTTTCTTTGGTTTTGAAACATGTGGATAGGGGGTATACACCAAAGTCAGATTATGACAGACTAATGAAAAATCATATTTCCCTTTTATGTCAATACTTGTATTTCATATTAGTGTAGTTAATAAATTATGACCCTAAATTACATGTAATCTATAAATACTGGTGCTGGTGCACAAAACATGCTCTGAGCAGGTTCCCCTTTTTTGCTTTGATTTTCCCTCATTTGGGCTAATCCGCACCACCCCCACACCATCACAGTACCAAACATGGGGATTTAGACACTGTGCACAATCAAGAACCCTATCTGCCCTTCTCAAAAATCTACCTCTCATATGGGGCCATCCACCTTCCCTCACAGCTACAGACCTTTTGCTAGACCCTGCATGTTTTCACCGGAATTTCTTCAGCAACTGACCACGTGTCTTAGTTTCGTATTTGCACCCATCTATATGCTAGGAATCATGGTGACACCTACATGTTGTAAATCAACATTTTTACTAAGCACTCAGCTACATTTGACATGCATCCTAAAATTATTGTATACATTTTTACACATGTAATATCACTTCAAATACAGGGTAATTCCATTTTTTGAAAAAGTTGACCGGGCCTATAGTCCGAAACTGTCCCCTGCTACCTTTAAGAATTCTGACATCTCATGTCATTGACGTCAACTCCCATTTTTGACAAATCTGACTTATTCTGAGTGAAACTACACCAATACATCATGTCGACCGCCCTAAATGTGTACGCAATAAAATTATTTAAAAACCCTACATTTCTGTGTATGATGTTGTCATTTTAGAGTGATGAGAGTGTTCGAGTAAGATCCCTGTGCCTAACAAATAATATTACAAGTATATTGTATCTATGGTAAAAGTGACCTTATATGTGCTGCTACATGCTGAACATGTAATCATGAGAACCTGTGTAGAAAATGATGGATTAGAGAGAGATAAAGGGACATAACTGCTCTTAAAATCAAGAAAATTTCCAACTTCACTGTCTACTTCTTTACATACTGTATATGTATAGACCTGAAATATGCTCTAATTAAGTAAACAACTCCCCAACAAGATTTTGAATACCTGTTCTCTTCTTACATTCTATTCTATGCCATCCTAATAGTGAAAACTAAAGATTCATGCAATTCAGTCAAATGTCAAAGGGGAGGTGGCTTGTTTACAAGTACCACCCATAAATGAGAAAATGGTGTTAACTGTGTTTTTTGTGTACAAAATGTCTCTAAAATGACTTATTTCTCTATCTGCAAGTATTTTTTCATAAATATGTATCATGGTGCTGAGAAGAAATGTGATCTACTGTACCTGAGACCTGTCAATCAGTACAATTTGTTAATTACATGTAGAACATGTAAAACTACATGTAATCTATGTAAAAAGAATGCACAGTATATGAAGTACCCCAAATAACATTATTTTAACCACTAAGCTTATTTACATGTACTTACATGTCACTATGATACTTGACCAGATTCTGGTTTTCCATAGTACTAAAGCATAGCTTACCCCCCTTGACTCTGTTGTCTACCATTGTGACACTAATGTGATACATCTATTGAAATAAGGGGTTGTATTACATATCTAATACATTTATCTTGATAATATTAATGAAATTGACTGAATTCCATGGGTTTCAAAAAATGCCATTCTCTTAAAGGTGGCAGGGGACAGTTTCTTTGGTTTTGAAACATGTGGATAGGGGGTATACACCAAAGTCAGATTATGACAGACTAATGAAAAATCATATTTCCCTTTTATGTCAATACTTGTATTTCATATTAGTGTAGTTAATAAATTATGACCCTAAATTACATGTAATCTATAAATACTGGTGCTGGTGCACAAAACATGCTCTGAGCAGGTTCCCCTTTTTTGCTTTGATTTTCCCTCATTTGGGCTAATCCGCACCACCCCCACACCATCACAGTACCAAACATGGGGATTTAGACACTGTGCACAATCAAGAACCCTATCTGCCCTTCTCAAAAATCTACCTCTCATATGGGGCCATCCACCTTCCCTCACAGCTACAGACCTTTTGCTAGACCCTGCATGTTTTCACCGGAATTTCTTCAGCAACTGACCACGTGTCTTAGTTTCGTATTTGCACCCATCTATATGCTAGGAATCATGGTGACACCTACATGTTGTAAATCAACATTTTTACTAAGCACTCAGCTACATTTGACATGCATCCTAAAATTATTGTATACATTTTTACACATGTAATATCACTTCAAATACAGGGTAATTCCATTTTTTGAAAAAGTTGACCGGGCCTATAGTCCGAAACTGTCCCCTGCTACCTTTAAGAATTCTGACATCTCATGTCATTGACGTCAACTCCCATTTTTGACAAATCTGACTTATTCTGAGTGAAACTACACCAATACATCATGTCGACCGCCCTAAATGTGTACGCAATAAAATTATTTAAAAACCCTACATTTCTGTGTATGATGTTGTCATTTTAGAGTGATGAGAGTGTTCGAGTAAGATCCCTGTGCCTAACAAATAATATTACAAGTATATTGTATCTATGGTAAAAGTGACCTTATATGTGCTGCTACATGCTGAACATGTAATCATGAGAACCTGTGTAGAAAATGATGGATTAGAGAGAGATAAAGGGACATAACTGCTCTTAAAATCAAGAAAATTTCCAACTTCACTGTCTACTTCTTTACATACTGTATATGTATAGACCTGAAATATGCTCTAATTAAGTAAACAACTCCCCAACAAGATTTTGAATACCTGTTCTCTTCTTACATTCTATTCTATGCCATCCTAATAGTGAAAACTAAAGATTCATGCAATTCAGTCAAATGTCAAAGGGGAGGTGGCTTGTTTACAAGTACCACCCATAAATGAGAAAATGGTGTTAACTGTGTTTTTTGTGTACAAAATGTCTCTAAAATGACTTATTTCTCTATCTGCAAGTATTTTTTCATAAATATGTATCATGGTGCTGAGAAGAAATGTGATCTACTGTACCTGAGACCTGTCAATCAGTACAATTTGTTAATTACATGTAGAACATGTAAAACTACATGTAATCTATGTAAAAAGAATGCACAGTATATGAAGTACCCCAAATAACATTATTTTAACCACTAAGCTTATTTACATGTACTTACATGTCACTATGATACTTGACCAGATTCTGGTTTTCCATAGTACTAAAGCATAGCTTACCCCCCTTGACTCTGTTGTCTACCATTGTGACACTAATGTGATACATCTATTGAAATAAGGGGTTGTATTACATATCTAATACATTTATCTTGATAATATTAATGAAATTGACTGAATTCCATGGGTTTCAAAAAATGCCATTCTCTTAAAGGTGGCAGGGGACAGTTTCTTTGGTTTTGAAACATGTGGATAGGGGGTATACACCAAAGTCAGATTATGACAGACTAATGAAAAATCATATTTCCCTTTTATGTCAATACTTGTATTTCATATTAGTGTAGTTAATAAATTATGACCCTAAATTACATGTAATCTATAAATACTGGTGCTGGTGCACAAAACATGCTCTGAGCAGGTTCCCCTTTTTTGCTTTGATTTTCCCTCATTTGGGCTAATCCGCACCACCCCCACACCATCACAGTACCAAACATGGGGATTTAGACACTGTGCACAATCAAGAACCCTATCTGCCCTTCTCAAAAATCTACCTCTCATATGGGGCCATCCACCTTCCCTCACAGCTACAGACCTTTTGCTAGACCCTGCATGTTTTCACCGGAATTTCTTCAGCAACTGACCACGTGTCTTAGTTTCGTATTTGCACCCATCTATATGCTAGGAATCATGGTGACACCTACATGTTGTAAATCAACATTTTTACTAAGCACTCAGCTACATTTGACATGCATCCTAAAATTATTGTATACATTTTTACACATGTAATATCACTTCAAATACAGG
>NC_079165.1:96886756-96965597 GCF_947568905.1 Ostrea edulis | reverse complement strand
ACATTTTTACTAAGCACTCAGCTACATTTGACATGCATCCTAAAATTATTGTATACATTTTTACACATGTAATATCACTTCAAATACAGGGTAATTCCATTTTTTGAAAAAGTTGACCGGGCCTATAGTCCGAAACTGTCCCCTGCTACCTTTAAGAATTCTGACATCTCATGTCATTGACGTCAACTCCCATTTTTGACAAATCTGACTTATTCTGAGTGAAACTACACCAATACATCATGTCGACCGCCCTAAATGTGTACGCAATAAAATTATTTAAAAACCCTACATTTCTGTGTATGATGTTGTCATTTTAGAGTGATGAGAGTGTTCGAGTAAGATCCCTGTGCCTAACAAATAATATTACAAGTATATTGTATCTATGGTAAAAGTGACCTTATATGTGCTGCTACATGCTGAACATGTAATCATGAGAACCTGTGTAGAAAATGATGGATTAGAGAGAGATAAAGGGACATAACTGCTCTTAAAATCAAGAAAATTTCCAACTTCACTGTCTACTTCTTTACATACTGTATATGTATAGACCTGAAATATGCTCTAATTAAGTAAACAACTCCCCAACAAGATTTTGAATACCTGTTCTCTTCTTACATTCTATTCTATGCCATCCTAATAGTGAAAACTAAAGATTCATGCAATTCAGTCAAATGTCAAAGGGGAGGTGGCTTGTTTACAAGTACCACCCATAAATGAGAAAATGGTGTTAACTGTGTTTTTTGTGTACAAAATGTCTCTAAAATGACTTATTTCTCTATCTGCAAGTATTTTTTCATAAATATGTATCATGGTGCTGAGAAGAAATGTGATCTACTGTACCTGAGACCTGTCAATCAGTACAATTTGTTAATTACATGTAGAACATGTAAAACTACATGTAATCTATGTAAAAAGAATGCACAGTATATGAAGTACCCCAAATAACATTATTTTAACCACTAAGCTTATTTACATGTACTTACATGTCACTATGATACTTGACCAGATTCTGGTTTTCCATAGTACTAAAGCATAGCTTACCCCCCTTGACTCTGTTGTCTACCATTGTGACACTAATGTGATACATCTATTGAAATAAGGGGTTGTATTACATATCTAATACATTTATCTTGATAATATTAATGAAATTGACTGAATTCCATGGGTTTCAAAAAATGCCATTCTCTTAAAGGTGGCAGGGGACAGTTTCTTTGGTTTTGAAACATGTGGATAGGGGGTATACACCAAAGTCAGATTATGACAGACTAATGAAAAATCATATTTCCCTTTTATGTCAATACTTGTATTTCATATTAGTGTAGTTAATAAATTATGACCCTAAATTACATGTAATCTATAAATACTGGTGCTGGTGCACAAAACATGCTCTGAGCAGGTTCCCCTTTTTTGCTTTGATTTTCCCTCATTTGGGCTAATCCGCACCACCCCCACACCATCACAGTACCAAACATGGGGATTTAGACACTGTGCACAATCAAGAACCCTATCTGCCCTTCTCAAAAATCTACCTCTCATATGGGGCCATCCACCTTCCCTCACAGCTACAGACCTTTTGCTAGACCCTGCATGTTTTCACCGGAATTTCTTCAGCAACTGACCACGTGTCTTAGTTTCGTATTTGCACCCATCTATATGCTAGGAATCATGGTGACACCTACATGTTGTAAATCAACATTTTTACTAAGCACTCAGCTACATTTGACATGCATCCTAAAATTATTGTATACATTTTTACACATGTAATATCACTTCAAATACAGGGTAATTCCATTTTTTGAAAAAGTTGACCGGGCCTATAGTCCGAAACTGTCCCCTGCTACCTTTAAGAATTCTGACATCTCATGTCATTGACGTCAACTCCCATTTTTGACAAATCTGACTTATTCTGAGTGAAACTACACCAATACATCATGTCGACCGCCCTAAATGTGTACGCAATAAAATTATTTAAAAACCCTACATTTCTGTGTATGATGTTGTCATTTTAGAGTGATGAGAGTGTTCGAGTAAGATCCCTGTGCCTAACAAATAATATTACAAGTATATTGTATCTATGGTAAAAGTGACCTTATATGTGCTGCTACATGCTGAACATGTAATCATGAGAACCTGTGTAGAAAATGATGGATTAGAGAGAGATAAAGGGACATAACTGCTCTTAAAATCAAGAAAATTTCCAACTTCACTGTCTACTTCTTTACATACTGTATATGTATAGACCTGAAATATGCTCTAATTAAGTAAACAACTCCCCAACAAGATTTTGAATACCTGTTCTCTTCTTACATTCTATTCTATGCCATCCTAATAGTGAAAACTAAAGATTCATGCAATTCAGTCAAATGTCAAAGGGGAGGTGGCTTGTTTACAAGTACCACCCATAAATGAGAAAATGGTGTTAACTGTGTTTTTTGTGTACAAAATGTCTCTAAAATGACTTATTTCTCTATCTGCAAGTATTTTTTCATAAATATGTATCATGGTGCTGAGAAGAAATGTGATCTACTGTACCTGAGACCTGTCAATCAGTACAATTTGTTAATTACATGTAGAACATGTAAAACTACATGTAATCTATGTAAAAAGAATGCACAGTATATGAAGTACCCCAAATAACATTATTTTAACCACTAAGCTTATTTACATGTACTTACATGTCACTATGATACTTGACCAGATTCTGGTTTTCCATAGTACTAAAGCATAGCTTACCCCCCTTGACTCTGTTGTCTACCATTGTGACACTAATGTGATACATCTATTGAAATAAGGGGTTGTATTACATATCTAATACATTTATCTTGATAATATTAATGAAATTGACTGAATTCCATGGGTTTCAAAAAATGCCATTCTCTTAAAGGTGGCAGGGGACAGTTTCTTTGGTTTTGAAACATGTGGATAGGGGGTATACACCAAAGTCAGATTATGACAGACTAATGAAAAATCATATTTCCCTTTTATGTCAATACTTGTATTTCATATTAGTGTAGTTAATAAATTATGACCCTAAATTACATGTAATCTATAAATACTGGTGCTGGTGCACAAAACATGCTCTGAGCAGGTTCCCCTTTTTTGCTTTGATTTTCCCTCATTTGGGCTAATCCGCACCACCCCCACACCATCACAGTACCAAACATGGGGATTTAGACACTGTGCACAATCAAGAACCCTATCTGCCCTTCTCAAAAATCTACCTCTCATATGGGGCCATCCACCTTCCCTCACAGCTACAGACCTTTTGCTAGACCCTGCATGTTTTCACCGGAATTTCTTCAGCAACTGACCACGTGTCTTAGTTTCGTATTTGCACCCATCTATATGCTAGGAATCATGGTGACACCTACATGTTGTAAATCAACATTTTTACTAAGCACTCAGCTACATTTGACATGCATCCTAAAATTATTGTATACATTTTTACACATGTAATATCACTTCAAATACAGGGTAATTCCATTTTTTGAAAAAGTTGACCGGGCCTATAGTCCGAAACTGTCCCCTGCTACCTTTAAGAATTCTGACATCTCATGTCATTGACGTCAACTCCCATTTTTGACAAATCTGACTTATTCTGAGTGAAACTACACCAATACATCATGTCGACCGCCCTAAATGTGTACGCAATAAAATTATTTAAAAACCCTACATTTCTGTGTATGATGTTGTCATTTTAGAGTGATGAGAGTGTTCGAGTAAGATCCCTGTGCCTAACAAATAATATTACAAGTATATTGTATCTATGGTAAAAGTGACCTTATATGTGCTGCTACATGCTGAACATGTAATCATGAGAACCTGTGTAGAAAATGATGGATTAGAGAGAGATAAAGGGACATAACTGCTCTTAAAATCAAGAAAATTTCCAACTTCACTGTCTACTTCTTTACATACTGTATATGTATAGACCTGAAATATGCTCTAATTAAGTAAACAACTCCCCAACAAGATTTTGAATACCTGTTCTCTTCTTACATTCTATTCTATGCCATCCTAATAGTGAAAACTAAAGATTCATGCAATTCAGTCAAATGTCAAAGGGGAGGTGGCTTGTTTACAAGTACCACCCATAAATGAGAAAATGGTGTTAACTGTGTTTTTTGTGTACAAAATGTCTCTAAAATGACTTATTTCTCTATCTGCAAGTATTTTTTCATAAATATGTATCATGGTGCTGAGAAGAAATGTGATCTACTGTACCTGAGACCTGTCAATCAGTACAATTTGTTAATTACATGTAGAACATGTAAAACTACATGTAATCTATGTAAAAAGAATGCACAGTATATGAAGTACCCCAAATAACATTATTTTAACCACTAAGCTTATTTACATGTACTTACATGTCACTATGATACTTGACCAGATTCTGGTTTTCCATAGTACTAAAGCATAGCTTACCCCCCTTGACTCTGTTGTCTACCATTGTGACACTAATGTGATACATCTATTGAAATAAGGGGTTGTATTACATATCTAATACATTTATCTTGATAATATTAATGAAATTGACTGAATTCCATGGGTTTCAAAAAATGCCATTCTCTTAAAGGTGGCAGGGGACAGTTTCTTTGGTTTTGAAACATGTGGATAGGGGGTATACACCAAAGTCAGATTATGACAGACTAATGAAAAATCATATTTCCCTTTTATGTCAATACTTGTATTTCATATTAGTGTAGTTAATAAATTATGACCCTAAATTACATGTAATCTATAAATACTGGTGCTGGTGCACAAAACATGCTCTGAGCAGGTTCCCCTTTTTTGCTTTGATTTTCCCTCATTTGGGCTAATCCGCACCACCCCCACACCATCACAGTACCAAACATGGGGATTTAGACACTGTGCACAATCAAGAACCCTATCTGCCCTTCTCAAAAATCTACCTCTCATATGGGGCCATCCACCTTCCCTCACAGCTACAGACCTTTTGCTAGACCCTGCATGTTTTCACCGGAATTTCTTCAGCAACTGACCACGTGTCTTAGTTTCGTATTTGCACCCATCTATATGCTAGGAATCATGGTGACACCTACATGTTGTAAATCAACATTTTTACTAAGCACTCAGCTACATTTGACATGCATCCTAAAATTATTGTATACATTTTTACACATGTAATATCACTTCAAATACAGGGTAATTCCATTTTTTGAAAAAGTTGACCGGGCCTATAGTCCGAAACTGTCCCCTGCTACCTTTAAGAATTCTGACATCTCATGTCATTGACGTCAACTCCCATTTTTGACAAATCTGACTTATTCTGAGTGAAACTACACCAATACATCATGTCGACCGCCCTAAATGTGTACGCAATAAAATTATTTAAAAACCCTACATTTCTGTGTATGATGTTGTCATTTTAGAGTGATGAGAGTGTTCGAGTAAGATCCCTGTGCCTAACAAATAATATTACAAGTATATTGTATCTATGGTAAAAGTGACCTTATATGTGCTGCTACATGCTGAACATGTAATCATGAGAACCTGTGTAGAAAATGATGGATTAGAGAGAGATAAAGGGACATAACTGCTCTTAAAATCAAGAAAATTTCCAACTTCACTGTCTACTTCTTTACATACTGTATATGTATAGACCTGAAATATGCTCTAATTAAGTAAACAACTCCCCAACAAGATTTTGAATACCTGTTCTCTTCTTACATTCTATTCTATGCCATCCTAATAGTGAAAACTAAAGATTCATGCAATTCAGTCAAATGTCAAAGGGGAGGTGGCTTGTTTACAAGTACCACCCATAAATGAGAAAATGGTGTTAACTGTGTTTTTTGTGTACAAAATGTCTCTAAAATGACTTATTTCTCTATCTGCAAGTATTTTTTCATAAATATGTATCATGGTGCTGAGAAGAAATGTGATCTACTGTACCTGAGACCTGTCAATCAGTACAATTTGTTAATTACATGTAGAACATGTAAAACTACATGTAATCTATGTAAAAAGAATGCACAGTATATGAAGTACCCCAAATAACATTATTTTAACCACTAAGCTTATTTACATGTACTTACATGTCACTATGATACTTGACCAGATTCTGGTTTTCCATAGTACTAAAGCATAGCTTACCCCCCTTGACTCTGTTGTCTACCATTGTGACACTAATGTGATACATCTATTGAAATAAGGGGTTGTATTACATATCTAATACATTTATCTTGATAATATTAATGAAATTGACTGAATTCCATGGGTTTCAAAAAATGCCATTCTCTTAAAGGTGGCAGGGGACAGTTTCTTTGGTTTTGAAACATGTGGATAGGGGGTATACACCAAAGTCAGATTATGACAGACTAATGAAAAATCATATTTCCCTTTTATGTCAATACTTGTATTTCATATTAGTGTAGTTAATAAATTATGACCCTAAATTACATGTAATCTATAAATACTGGTGCTGGTGCACAAAACATGCTCTGAGCAGGTTCCCCTTTTTTGCTTTGATTTTCCCTCATTTGGGCTAATCCGCACCACCCCCACACCATCACAGTACCAAACATGGGGATTTAGACACTGTGCACAATCAAGAACCCTATCTGCCCTTCTCAAAAATCTACCTCTCATATGGGGCCATCCACCTTCCCTCACAGCTACAGACCTTTTGCTAGACCCTGCATGTTTTCACCGGAATTTCTTCAGCAACTGACCACGTGTCTTAGTTTCGTATTTGCACCCATCTATATGCTAGGAATCATGGTGACACCTACATGTTGTAAATCAACATTTTTACTAAGCACTCAGCTACATTTGACATGCATCCTAAAATTATTGTATACATTTTTACACATGTAATATCACTTCAAATACAGGGTAATTCCATTTTTTGAAAAAGTTGACCGGGCCTATAGTCCGAAACTGTCCCCTGCTACCTTTAAGAATTCTGACATCTCATGTCATTGACGTCAACTCCCATTTTTGACAAATCTGACTTATTCTGAGTGAAACTACACCAATACATCATGTCGACCGCCCTAAATGTGTACGCAATAAAATTATTTAAAAACCCTACATTTCTGTGTATGATGTTGTCATTTTAGAGTGATGAGAGTGTTCGAGTAAGATCCCTGTGCCTAACAAATAATATTACAAGTATATTGTATCTATGGTAAAAGTGACCTTATATGTGCTGCTACATGCTGAACATGTAATCATGAGAACCTGTGTAGAAAATGATGGATTAGAGAGAGATAAAGGGACATAACTGCTCTTAAAATCAAGAAAATTTCCAACTTCACTGTCTACTTCTTTACATACTGTATATGTATAGACCTGAAATATGCTCTAATTAAGTAAACAACTCCCCAACAAGATTTTGAATACCTGTTCTCTTCTTACATTCTATTCTATGCCATCCTAATAGTGAAAACTAAAGATTCATGCAATTCAGTCAAATGTCAAAGGGGAGGTGGCTTGTTTACAAGTACCACCCATAAATGAGAAAATGGTGTTAACTGTGTTTTTTGTGTACAAAATGTCTCTAAAATGACTTATTTCTCTATCTGCAAGTATTTTTTCATAAATATGTATCATGGTGCTGAGAAGAAATGTGATCTACTGTACCTGAGACCTGTCAATCAGTACAATTTGTTAATTACATGTAGAACATGTAAAACTACATGTAATCTATGTAAAAAGAATGCACAGTATATGAAGTACCCCAAATAACATTATTTTAACCACTAAGCTTATTTACATGTACTTACATGTCACTATGATACTTGACCAGATTCTGGTTTTCCATAGTACTAAAGCATAGCTTACCCCCCTTGACTCTGTTGTCTACCATTGTGACACTAATGTGATACATCTATTGAAATAAGGGGTTGTATTACATATCTAATACATTTATCTTGATAATATTAATGAAATTGACTGAATTCCATGGGTTTCAAAAAATGCCATTCTCTTAAAGGTGGCAGGGGACAGTTTCTTTGGTTTTGAAACATGTGGATAGGGGGTATACACCAAAGTCAGATTATGACAGACTAATGAAAAATCATATTTCCCTTTTATGTCAATACTTGTATTTCATATTAGTGTAGTTAATAAATTATGACCCTAAATTACATGTAATCTATAAATACTGGTGCTGGTGCACAAAACATGCTCTGAGCAGGTTCCCCTTTTTTGCTTTGATTTTCCCTCATTTGGGCTAATCCGCACCACCCCCACACCATCACAGTACCAAACATGGGGATTTAGACACTGTGCACAATCAAGAACCCTATCTGCCCTTCTCAAAAATCTACCTCTCATATGGGGCCATCCACCTTCCCTCACAGCTACAGACCTTTTGCTAGACCCTGCATGTTTTCACCGGAATTTCTTCAGCAACTGACCACGTGTCTTAGTTTCGTATTTGCACCCATCTATATGCTAGGAATCATGGTGACACCTACATGTTGTAAATCAACATTTTTACTAAGCACTCAGCTACATTTGACATGCATCCTAAAATTATTGTATACATTTTTACACATGTAATATCACTTCAAATACAGGGTAATTCCATTTTTTGAAAAAGTTGACCGGGCCTATAGTCCGAAACTGTCCCCTGCTACCTTTAAGAATTCTGACATCTCATGTCATTGACGTCAACTCCCATTTTTGACAAATCTGACTTATTCTGAGTGAAACTACACCAATACATCATGTCGACCGCCCTAAATGTGTACGCAATAAAATTATTTAAAAACCCTACATTTCTGTGTATGATGTTGTCATTTTAGAGTGATGAGAGTGTTCGAGTAAGATCCCTGTGCCTAACAAATAATATTACAAGTATATTGTATCTATGGTAAAAGTGACCTTATATGTGCTGCTACATGCTGAACATGTAATCATGAGAACCTGTGTAGAAAATGATGGATTAGAGAGAGATAAAGGGACATAACTGCTCTTAAAATCAAGAAAATTTCCAACTTCACTGTCTACTTCTTTACATACTGTATATGTATAGACCTGAAATATGCTCTAATTAAGTAAACAACTCCCCAACAAGATTTTGAATACCTGTTCTCTTCTTACATTCTATTCTATGCCATCCTAATAGTGAAAACTAAAGATTCATGCAATTCAGTCAAATGTCAAAGGGGAGGTGGCTTGTTTACAAGTACCACCCATAAATGAGAAAATGGTGTTAACTGTGTTTTTTGTGTACAAAATGTCTCTAAAATGACTTATTTCTCTATCTGCAAGTATTTTTTCATAAATATGTATCATGGTGCTGAGAAGAAATGTGATCTACTGTACCTGAGACCTGTCAATCAGTACAATTTGTTAATTACATGTAGAACATGTAAAACTACATGTAATCTATGTAAAAAGAATGCACAGTATATGAAGTACCCCAAATAACATTATTTTAACCACTAAGCTTATTTACATGTACTTACATGTCACTATGATACTTGACCAGATTCTGGTTTTCCATAGTACTAAAGCATAGCTTACCCCCCTTGACTCTGTTGTCTACCATTGTGACACTAATGTGATACATCTATTGAAATAAGGGGTTGTATTACATATCTAATACATTTATCTTGATAATATTAATGAAATTGACTGAATTCCATGGGTTTCAAAAAATGCCATTCTCTTAAAGGTGGCAGGGGACAGTTTCTTTGGTTTTGAAACATGTGGATAGGGGGTATACACCAAAGTCAGATTATGACAGACTAATGAAAAATCATATTTCCCTTTTATGTCAATACTTGTATTTCATATTAGTGTAGTTAATAAATTATGACCCTAAATTACATGTAATCTATAAATACTGGTGCTGGTGCACAAAACATGCTCTGAGCAGGTTCCCCTTTTTTGCTTTGATTTTCCCTCATTTGGGCTAATCCGCACCACCCCCACACCATCACAGTACCAAACATGGGGATTTAGACACTGTGCACAATCAAGAACCCTATCTGCCCTTCTCAAAAATCTACCTCTCATATGGGGCCATCCACCTTCCCTCACAGCTACAGACCTTTTGCTAGACCCTGCATGTTTTCACCGGAATTTCTTCAGCAACTGACCACGTGTCTTAGTTTCGTATTTGCACCCATCTATATGCTAGGAATCATGGTGACACCTACATGTTGTAAATCAACATTTTTACTAAGCACTCAGCTACATTTGACATGCATCCTAAAATTATTGTATACATTTTTACACATGTAATATCACTTCAAATACAGGGTAATTCCATTTTTTGAAAAAGTTGACCGGGCCTATAGTCCGAAACTGTCCCCTGCTACCTTTAAGAATTCTGACATCTCATGTCATTGACGTCAACTCCCATTTTTGACAAATCTGACTTATTCTGAGTGAAACTACACCAATACATCATGTCGACCGCCCTAAATGTGTACGCAATAAAATTATTTAAAAACCCTACATTTCTGTGTATGATGTTGTCATTTTAGAGTGATGAGAGTGTTCGAGTAAGATCCCTGTGCCTAACAAATAATATTACAAGTATATTGTATCTATGGTAAAAGTGACCTTATATGTGCTGCTACATGCTGAACATGTAATCATGAGAACCTGTGTAGAAAATGATGGATTAGAGAGAGATAAAGGGACATAACTGCTCTTAAAATCAAGAAAATTTCCAACTTCACTGTCTACTTCTTTACATACTGTATATGTATAGACCTGAAATATGCTCTAATTAAGTAAACAACTCCCCAACAAGATTTTGAATACCTGTTCTCTTCTTACATTCTATTCTATGCCATCCTAATAGTGAAAACTAAAGATTCATGCAATTCAGTCAAATGTCAAAGGGGAGGTGGCTTGTTTACAAGTACCACCCATAAATGAGAAAATGGTGTTAACTGTGTTTTTTGTGTACAAAATGTCTCTAAAATGACTTATTTCTCTATCTGCAAGTATTTTTTCATAAATATGTATCATGGTGCTGAGAAGAAATGTGATCTACTGTACCTGAGACCTGTCAATCAGTACAATTTGTTAATTACATGTAGAACATGTAAAACTACATGTAATCTATGTAAAAAGAATGCACAGTATATGAAGTACCCCAAATAACATTATTTTAACCACTAAGCTTATTTACATGTACTTACATGTCACTATGATACTTGACCAGATTCTGGTTTTCCATAGTACTAAAGCATAGCTTACCCCCCTTGACTCTGTTGTCTACCATTGTGACACTAATGTGATACATCTATTGAAATAAGGGGTTGTATTACATATCTAATACATTTATCTTGATAATATTAATGAAATTGACTGAATTCCATGGGTTTCAAAAAATGCCATTCTCTTAAAGGTGGCAGGGGACAGTTTCTTTGGTTTTGAAACATGTGGATAGGGGGTATACACCAAAGTCAGATTATGACAGACTAATGAAAAATCATATTTCCCTTTTATGTCAATACTTGTATTTCATATTAGTGTAGTTAATAAATTATGACCCTAAATTACATGTAATCTATAAATACTGGTGCTGGTGCACAAAACATGCTCTGAGCAGGTTCCCCTTTTTTGCTTTGATTTTCCCTCATTTGGGCTAATCCGCACCACCCCCACACCATCACAGTACCAAACATGGGGATTTAGACACTGTGCACAATCAAGAACCCTATCTGCCCTTCTCAAAAATCTACCTCTCATATGGGGCCATCCACCTTCCCTCACAGCTACAGACCTTTTGCTAGACCCTGCATGTTTTCACCGGAATTTCTTCAGCAACTGACCACGTGTCTTAGTTTCGTATTTGCACCCATCTATATGCTAGGAATCATGGTGACACCTACATGTTGTAAATCAACATTTTTACTAAGCACTCAGCTACATTTGACATGCATCCTAAAATTATTGTATACATTTTTACACATGTAATATCACTTCAAATACAGGGTAATTCCATTTTTTGAAAAAGTTGACCGGGCCTATAGTCCGAAACTGTCCCCTGCTACCTTTAAGAATTCTGACATCTCATGTCATTGACGTCAACTCCCATTTTTGACAAATCTGACTTATTCTGAGTGAAACTACACCAATACATCATGTCGACCGCCCTAAATGTGTACGCAATAAAATTATTTAAAAACCCTACATTTCTGTGTATGATGTTGTCATTTTAGAGTGATGAGAGTGTTCGAGTAAGATCCCTGTGCCTAACAAATAATATTACAAGTATATTGTATCTATGGTAAAAGTGACCTTATATGTGCTGCTACATGCTGAACATGTAATCATGAGAACCTGTGTAGAAAATGATGGATTAGAGAGAGATAAAGGGACATAACTGCTCTTAAAATCAAGAAAATTTCCAACTTCACTGTCTACTTCTTTACATACTGTATATGTATAGACCTGAAATATGCTCTAATTAAGTAAACAACTCCCCAACAAGATTTTGAATACCTGTTCTCTTCTTACATTCTATTCTATGCCATCCTAATAGTGAAAACTAAAGATTCATGCAATTCAGTCAAATGTCAAAGGGGAGGTGGCTTGTTTACAAGTACCACCCATAAATGAGAAAATGGTGTTAACTGTGTTTTTTGTGTACAAAATGTCTCTAAAATGACTTATTTCTCTATCTGCAAGTATTTTTTCATAAATATGTATCATGGTGCTGAGAAGAAATGTGATCTACTGTACCTGAGACCTGTCAATCAGTACAATTTGTTAATTACATGTAGAACATGTAAAACTACATGTAATCTATGTAAAAAGAATGCACAGTATATGAAGTACCCCAAATAACATTATTTTAACCACTAAGCTTATTTACATGTACTTACATGTCACTATGATACTTGACCAGATTCTGGTTTTCCATAGTACTAAAGCATAGCTTACCCCCCTTGACTCTGTTGTCTACCATTGTGACACTAATGTGATACATCTATTGAAATAAGGGGTTGTATTACATATCTAATACATTTATCTTGATAATATTAATGAAATTGACTGAATTCCATGGGTTTCAAAAAATGCCATTCTCTTAAAGGTGGCAGGGGACAGTTTCTTTGGTTTTGAAACATGTGGATAGGGGGTATACACCAAAGTCAGATTATGACAGACTAATGAAAAATCATATTTCCCTTTTATGTCAATACTTGTATTTCATATTAGTGTAGTTAATAAATTATGACCCTAAATTACATGTAATCTATAAATACTGGTGCTGGTGCACAAAACATGCTCTGAGCAGGTTCCCCTTTTTTGCTTTGATTTTCCCTCATTTGGGCTAATCCGCACCACCCCCACACCATCACAGTACCAAACATGGGGATTTAGACACTGTGCACAATCAAGAACCCTATCTGCCCTTCTCAAAAATCTACCTCTCATATGGGGCCATCCACCTTCCCTCACAGCTACAGACCTTTTGCTAGACCCTGCATGTTTTCACCGGAATTTCTTCAGCAACTGACCACGTGTCTTAGTTTCGTATTTGCACCCATCTATATGCTAGGAATCATGGTGACACCTACATGTTGTAAATCAACATTTTTACTAAGCACTCAGCTACATTTGACATGCATCCTAAAATTATTGTATACATTTTTACACATGTAATATCACTTCAAATACAGGGTAATTCCATTTTTTGAAAAAGTTGACCGGGCCTATAGTCCGAAACTGTCCCCTGCTACCTATACACAATTCAGTCCAACGGATGATGCACGTTGTACGCTTTGGTTTCGTACAGCGAAGACCCAGAAAGAATTGTTTTTCAAATCTTCAATGTCCTGCATTAAAAATCACTCTTATATTGGGATGTGGTATTTTTCACGTGAATGTATGTTTTGTATGATGACTTGTGTGTAATGTTTCCCCATTCCTACAAAATGACAGTTTGTCGATTGATTAACAATCTTCGTTGAAGGCAGTAGGCTTCATTTGCTTGGAATACGAATTTAGCTTTACAAAATAGCCATACTCTCTAGTTTGAAAACGATAAACACAAATGCAAAGTATCAAATCTTAAATACATAATATGGCACTAGTTTCATTCGTTTCATTCCAGATATTATGAAACCTCCGCGGCTACCGGGGAGGGCGTGGACAAACTGTTTCACGACATGTTGACTGGGCTGATTGAACGAAAGAAACTGTGGAAGGTCAAGTCAGCCAATCCCAGTATTTGATGAAAGGCGAATTTCTAACGGTGGTCAAAGCAAGGTGCAGTGGGGAAGAAGTCACAATTAATGTAGTCCATCTAAAGAATCGTACCCTTGTCCTATGTCCAGTCGCTGTGGTTTTGGTGCTGTGGTTTTGGACGATGTAAAAAGAGTTAGGGATCGGTCAATATTTATCACCGGGATGGGACCAGTGCAGACTTTTAGATATCCCATGTCTTAAGACATAAAAATAGTTTATGTCCCATGGAAATAAAAAATAATATACTTTGAAAAAGAATGTTTATTTATTTACATTTTCAATGAACAAACCACAAACATGCAAATATATCTTGCTGCTATTTTGCAGATATACAATGCATAATTTCAAACCTAAATTTAAAAGTCTGTTTACCATTTTCAGTATTTCATTGTTATGGGAGATCACATAATTAAGGTAATTTGTTTATATATATCTGAAGTTGCAGTTAAAAAAATCCAAACCTTATATTCTCTATTTCACATGAATTTGTTTTACAAAATGGATATCTATACAGATTTATCTGAAAATACTCTTTATCCTCATTTTGGGTCTCAGGCTATGCAAAAAAAAAAAAAAAAAGAGTTTATGTTGGACTCCCATGGGTATATGAGTTTAAAAATAAGTTTATGTCCGATTGATAGGATGTTAATAACAGTTTTTGTCCCTGCCCATTTACACCGGCCCAACCCGAGTCATAATTATTGACCAGTCTCTGGTATTACCTGTACCAATGTCAGTGTTCAATGCTACTAATCAAAGTATTTTTGCTTGCCAAGGACCTGTAGATGTATCATCGAAATGGATAGCCATGATTTCTGTAAGGATATTATGTTATTTTACTACCAACACCTGCTCAAAACTTTAAAGGTTTATCCATAAAGAATGTATATCTGAGATGTACATGTATGTACATATATTAAAAAAACGAGCGAATAAAATGACGATATACACGTGATTAGTAATTCTGTGTGTTTCTCTAACATTTGGAATATTAAAGATAACTTAATGTACAAGTATTTATGATATACGCCAAAGTAACGTATATATTTACATGGACATTGCATAAACTTATTTATTTGTATTCAATACCTATAGACAAGGCAATAAAGATCAGATATTTGTGTGATCTAAGAAATGTGTTGTTTTATGTTGACTTTGTTTTGAAACTGTTTTCATGGGAACCGATTTCTATCCCCCCCCCCCCCCCCCCCCCCACATAAAATTGAGTTTTGATAGTTATCTTTTGAACAGATTCCGAATCTTCATTAATATTTTTCAATATCATGCATTATAATTCATCATATTTTTCTTCTGCATGCAAGAGTACTGTTGTGTTGATTATATGAGTACTGGAAAATGGCTTCATTCAGTATCCAACGTCTTCAGCTTCAGAACGCTATATATAAAACCATAATAATAAGAAATTTGCATACCGTCTTATATAAACAAATTACTCTAATGCGCCTTACAAAGGTAAAAAGATAAATGCAACGATAAAACACAATCAAATGAAAGTAAATGACAGTATGACTGAACATCTTATATAATGTGTATCTGTAAAATTATCAAAATAAAAACATCGATAGCTAAAAAGATCGATAGCTAAATGGGTTTTTTGGTGTCTGATAATTAAAACAGTCACAGTTTATAGATGTTAGGAACTAAAAACCATAGCAACCTGTTACTCATCAGATCTCATTGTGTTATGAAAATTAACTTCCTAAAGAGCAATTTTGAGTTTTGGTAAAAAAATAATAATAAATAAAATCTAAGAATGGGCCATTTTATATAGTTCGTGGGTCAAGTTCATTAAAAATACCAAATTATATGGAAATAACAAGTCTTGGGACTATGACATAAGAATCATCCATGTCTCCCTACCCATCCACGCTTTCTATAGTTTTAAGTAACTTGAGGCTATATCCTACCTATGATTTAGAAATTGAAAAAAAAAATGTATCGAAATGACGATACACCGTATCATAAGTTTGATGCAAAACTGCACTGGAAAGTCGTGTTTCAATTCATCTCCCTGGTGATGGATATTTCCCCATTATTGTATCAAGTCTGTCACTATTACCGTGTCCATTAATGTATAAAGTCTGTCACTATTACCGTGTCCATTATTGTATCAAGTCTGTCACTATCACTGTGTCCATTAATGTATAAAGTCTGTCACTATTACCGTGTCCATTATTGTATCAAGTCTGTCACTATCACTGTGTCCATTAATGTATAAAGTCTGTCACTATTACCGTGTCCATTATTGTATAAAGTCTGTCACTATTACTGTGTCCATTAATGTATAAAGTCTGTCACTATTACTGTGTCCATTATTGTATAAAGTCTGTCACTATCACTGTGTCCATTATTGTATAAAGTCTGTCATTATTACCGTGTCCATTAATGTATAAAGTCTGTCACTATTACCGTGTCCATTATTGTATAAAGTCTGTCACTATCACTGTGTCCATTATTGTATAAAGTCTGTAACTATCACTGTGTCCATTATTGTATAAAGTCTGTCACTATTACCGTGTCCATTATTGTATAAAGTCTGTCACTATCACTGTGTCCATTATTGTATAAAGTCTGTCACTATTACCGTGTCCATTATTGTATAAAGTCTGTCACTATCACTGTGTCCATTATTGTATAAAGTCTGTAACTATTACTGTGTCCATTATTGTATAAAGTCTGTCACTATCACTGTGTCCATTATTGTATAAAGTCTGTCATTATTACCGTGTCCATTAATGTATAAAATCTGTCACTATCACCGTGTCCATTATTGTATCAAGTCTGTCACTATCACTGTGTCCATTATTGTATATAGTCTGTCACTATCACTGTGTCCATTATTGTATAAAGTCTGTCACTATTACTGTGTCCATTATTGTATCAAGTCTGTAACTGTCACTGTGTCCCTGACAATGAAAATGAAAACACTAGTCTGGCAATAGAAAACAAGTAACTAGATTGAGACAAATCTTTGTTCAGATACGTTAATTATATATCTAATTTTGTTATATTTTACACGTTTAGAAACTCGGAAAGCATCCTACCAAATGACTTGTTTTAAATTCATTTTACATTTATTCTCACAACAGAGACCCGAGCACTGATTACAAAGATTTAAAACTGTTGATTACATGACTTTCCCTATGTATGTGTTGATTACATGTCTTTCCCTATGTATATATGTTGATTACATGTCTTTCCCTATGTATGTGTGTTGATTACATGACTTTCCCTATGTATGTGTGTTGATTACATGACTTTCCCTATGTATATGTGTTGATTACATGACTTTCCCTATATATATGTGTTGATTACATGACTTTCCCTATGTATATGTGTTGATTACATGTCTTTCCCTATGTATATGTGTTGATTACATGACTTTCCCTATATATATGTGTTGATTACATGACTTTCCCTATGTATATGTGTTGATTACATGTCTTTCCCTATGTATATGTGTTGATTACATGTCTTTCCCTATGTATATGTGTTGATTACATGTCTTTCCCTATGTATATGTGTTGATTACATGACTTTCCCTATGTATGTGTGTTGATTACATGACTTTCCCTATGTATGTGTGTTGATTACATGACTTTCCCTATGTATGTGTGTTGATTACATGACTTTCCCTATGTATATGTGTTGATTACATGTCTTTCCCTATATATATGTGTTGATTACATGTCTTTCCCTATATATATATGTTGATTTCATATCTTTCGAATACATGTGTTGAATTCCTTTACACACCACATCAGTTGAACTGCTCGATGAAAACTCAACAATAATTATGTTAAACATGCATCAAATCAAAATCGAAAATTTTTAATTTTTTTTATCTGGGTATGTGTAATCAAAAATATGAGTTAACGATAAACCTTCACCTTGGGTGAGATACATGTCGCACATCTTGGAATGACACGTAAACAACGAGCTATGACTTGGTCCGGATTTTACATTTCCCCTCAACAAGAACATAAACTGTTTCAGCCGGAGGCTGACGACAAGTGACTTTTCCTCCAACACTACAGAGAGACTTTTCGACTACACTTGGAATGTAAGGTATTTATATTCTGAATAAAGTTTTCAGAGCATACAGTTGATAATTACAATATGTATATATAGTTGTATTTCATTTCTATCTTTATGCATGCAACTCAGTTCCGCAATGTGTTTCTATATCAATTTCATGACAAATTCTTCCTTTTATTTTTTTAAACAGGTTAGGGATTCTATGATTATGAGACATGACTGAAAAACGTGGTATACGAGCTTACAAAGTCCTCGAGGACTACAACGGATCCGAAGAAAGAAATTTGGAACTTCAGAAGGGCGATTATGTAACTCATGTAAAGGTTTTAAACAACGAATGGGCCCTGGGACGAAATAAGCGCACCAAGAAAACGGGATCATTCCCATTATCTTTCATCGAATATGAAAAATCTATTTGGAATCGAATTTCCATACAGAATAAGCCGAAACTTCCTAACAGTTCTCATAACACTACCATTATAGAGTCAGAAAACCACAAAGAAGGCGAGGACAGTGATGGCGATGAAAATGAAAGTCATCAAACGCAGAGCTCACTACAGCCTAGGGAAGAGCAACACCCGAGTCATCTAACAAAACTCATAAAACCTAAATCATACCACAAGAAGATGAAGGGAAAGAGTAACAGATATTTGTATGACAACAGTATGAACGAAGGAATTATGAAGAACAATACAAAAAATCTGATAGAGGAGCTTAAATTAAGGCTTCAACAGAGAGATCCAACCAAATCTATGAATTATCACAAGTGGTATCTTATCAAGAGGATCATCGTTTCGATTTGTGGCATTTTACTGGGGGCCTTGTTTTGTGGAGCTCTTTTCTCGATCTGTGTTTTTAGCTTTAGGTATACATATAAAATGTCCGGAATAATAACAGGGATAGCGTTTCTTCTCGTTCTCGTTGGAGTTGGCTGTAGTAAATTCCTAAGTTGTTCTTTGCTACTAGTGGTTCCTGCTTTATTCACCACACAAGGCAGAACCTTAGCTTTAGCAGCGATTTTCATCTTACTGATGTCAGGCCCAGGAACAAATATAGCTAAGAACACAGTAGAAATATCAAGATGTTTGGCATGTGTGGCCGACTTGATCCAGAATCAGTTGCTGCAACTTGCGAAACAAATTACAGAACCAATTCATCGCGTCGCCTTAGCATTAAAAGAGGTGTTTAAGGACATAGTTAATAGTCTCCAAGCCGTCGTTGATGCTATCGACACTGTGGTCAACGCCATACAATCCTTCCTGGATAAAGTGGTGGAGGTCGCTAGCGCGATCACAGGAGTTTTCGAAGTAAGTCTGTAAGTTAGATAGGATATCAAAACATTGCTGAAATATGTTACAAATAAGACACGTTAAGTAGTAAATTGTATCAACAGGTATTAAAATCAGCCAAGATTATAAACTGGAAAGAGAGAAACGAGAAAATGAAGTATAATCAGAAATGAAGTCTAAGGAAAGGGAATGGGGGAAAATGATGACTGCGTGTGAGAGTGATGATAAGGCCATTCATTTTGTTCTTCCAATAAACATATATTGTTGAAAACATTCAACTAAATAGACATTCAATATAAATTGTGGATATATCAACATTTCAGAGGAAATCAGAACTTTACTGTCGTAGTAATGTAAAACTTATACGGTACCAATTTGTGATGAAATATGTCTATGTGTAATGGTTTAATTTTCAGAAATGCACGAAAACAATGGAAGACGCCAAAAAAAAATGCAAAAGTGGAATAGAAAAAGCAGAAAAAGACTGCGATGATGCGTTAAGAGCAGCAGAGAAATGGTTAGAGGATGCCGCGAAGGCGATCGCCAACGCAGTCAAGAGTATTGGCAGTTTTTTTGGAAGACGGCGTAGGCATGCCATCGACATGGTACATTCAAACCAGACTTCTAAAATGGTCATCACTGGGATGCCAATGCGGAGACCAGTGACTGACCTGATTAGTAGAGAGGGTGAGCGGGTTCCTATCACAAGGAAAATACGCCACAGTCGATCTTACAACATTTTTTTGCTAAAACAGCATAGACCTCATTATCGAACATCTTTTGCGAGAAGTTCGAGTCGTGGTAATATACTCAATACCTCATCAGCAAATCAAAGGTATAGTAGTGTATTTACATTAATCAGTTATTAAAATAATGTACTTTGTAATCGAAATGTGTCATTAAAAAAAAGAATAACACTGCAAATCTATTTCATATTCTTTCAGACAAAATTTCCCAGAAGTTTCTTTCTCCAGTTGCTTCAAAATTTATCTTAGTATGTTTGTGAATCATTTGTAGCAGGTTGTACACAGTGGACGAGTCTGCTCCGGTATTTGAAAGAAGAGTAGGAAGGTAAACAATAAAAATGAAATCTTTAAAAACATTTTCTCTGAGTCATAGCTGCAAGAGACAACGTTCGGTATGATGCTATCGTACAAATAAATAACTGGTTTTCAATATTTCAATACGAGAATATGTATATCTCAATCCACTGAGTAAGTTTAGGTAGGGTAATAACCTGGTGTATATTTGTATATTACAGGAGAAAACGCTCCATTTGCAGTGTTCTGGGTGTAGTTGACGTCGTTTGCAATGTGGTGGACATCCCAGCGGCCATATGTAGCGCTATTAGCTTCGTATCGAGCTCGCTCGAGACAGCAGCTAAGGCTGCAATAACCGAATTTAACAAACTGAAAAATGAATTTGTTTTTGGTCTCAATGCTACATTTAACTTGGAGAACGACGTAAATTCATCGAAATCTGCATCGGAAATCGTTACTGGTGTTTTGACAGATATAGCCAGCAAACTGTCAACTATAACTTCCATATCTGGTATTCTGAGTCAAGCATTAGGAATCACTGTCATTTTCCTCTTCATCAAAGCTGTAATATATCTGACGCGATACATGAAGCAAGATTTCTACGATAATATTTACATATCACCAGAGTTTGTGGAATATGATGAAAAATGTAAAAACAGCGGCAGAGAATCGGTTCTTCCACTGAAGTATAAGGAACACTCGAAGTACATCATCACTACTTTGCCATTTCCCACCGCCCAAGAATTATCCCTCGCCCTAACAGGACTTACCGCATTCTTTACGCATTTTGGAATAGGCGTGGTTGTAATAGGGTTTAATTATGCTCTTTACTACTTGCTGGTGCTTATTGAAAAATATGGCCAAGTCGCTGTTCTGTCTTCTAGTCTCAGTAGCCTTGAAATCACAGTTGAAGGTACTGGTTTCATCGCTAATTTTTTACGTAACCTTATATCGAATTTAGATCTCAATGTCAACATGACCATAGAATTCAATATAACTGAATGCTTACCGAATCCAAGCGAACCAAGCGAAAGCGACGTCCCTGTATTCTCGCTGCTGTATGGAGGTGTGTTGTTTCTCGTTTTCATTCAAATGTACTCCCTTCGAATTCGCCGTTCTATAACTTCTCACTTCTATCCAGATCGAGAACGCGAACGATGTCGTCTCCTTCATGAGCTGATACGTCATCAGCGCAAGACGCTCTTCACGTGGGTGAGACAGCGCCTACATTTGCGTAGCCATGACGTGGACAAACGTGTGTCTATCCGAGGGCTCATTGAATACAGCCAGTTTGGTATATTTTGCAAACCGTGTCTCGATTTCTGTTTACCGAGGAAAGCAACATGCATAAGTTGCGAGGAAAGTGCAAGTGGAAATGTATCCTTCAGGAAATGCACGAAATGCAAGTCTTTGTATTGTAAACATTGTTTCGAAGTCTTTCAAAATAATTGTTTAGTTTGTAATGTCAGACAAGATATTCGAAGTGGTAAATAACATGATAGAAAGCCAGTCTTGGTAAACACTATCGTATGAATGATTTATTTTGTTTTTATTATCAAAGTTATGTTATAATATAAAACAATGTACGTTCATCTTCTGAATATTAACATCTGCTTTTGCAGATTATTTTAAAAATCTAATAGTATTTAAATATATGATGTTATTAGTATCTCAATATACCGTCATGTGTACGACAGGTTTTCGTTCTAATAAATTCATGTTGACTGATAATATTTTGGGCCAAATAAAGACTTTGTGCATGCAATATTTGGAGATTTATAGGAGTAAACCCTCATCAATAATGTATGGGTTATCTTTGTTTTCCAAAAATGCTTTTTTGTTATTCAGATTAAACATTTCTGAAATCGATTTTTGTTATTTTATTTGAAGCCTTACATAAAAAGAGATTCTATATTCTTGAAACTTTCTATTGCAAAATCCAAGTGACATGGTAGGGTGAAACCAAATTAACTCAATTGTGATCTAAACGATTCCGAAGAAATAGGGGGTCAAATTGAAAAAACAGATAACGCTATATGGGATTGTCTTCCATGTGAATTGAATGGGGTTTAAGGAAAATAAAGAACAACTAAAGAACAAAACAGGAAAACGCACACATCCCATCCGCCACCTATATAGAAGCTGAGAGAGTTGTTATAATCTTGGAGAGTCGCAGCTCGGGCAGTTCTGAAACTGAAGCAGGCCTGTAGTAGCAACAGGCCTGCTTCAGTTTCAGAACTGCCCGAGCTGCTACTCTCCAAGATTATAACAACTCTCTCAGCTTCTATATAGGTGACGATATCCCAACTGTGATGATTATATCCTCAACTTTCAAAACGTGTTCACATACTCGCTTCCAATCTCAGAATGGGATGGGACCCAATGCTTCAACTGTGATTTTTAAAACATCATCAAGTTTGTTTGTAAATTTGTTTGAAGAAAAGTTAATTTTATCAGATTTATATCATGTTAGTATTGAAAAAGTCTCAAACTTTCATGTCCAAAATCTCTCGATTAAAATGGATTTCGTATTGGGGAGGGGTTGTAATTTTACAAGTGACAAGAGTTCAGGTCGAGGAAATTGTTTGCATGGATTGAGGTCTATGCAGAAAATACATGTATATGAGAAATTAAACTGGATGCTATGGGGAAATTTTAGGTTGCGTACGTTTTCAACGGAGTCGATCGCAACAAGATATTTTTTTCTCGACTTCACGAAAAAGGTCGAACAATGCTCCGACTGCACCAGAGCTTGATGTCCCAATCATAAAGTCTGCTCGCTCATGTACGATACTCAGCAGTTTCATAAAGAAAATGTTCTATATGGTATAAGAAAAATATAAAGGTTATGGAGTCTAATGTATCCAATGAAATACACAGTCACGTGACGACAAATTCACCTCAGCTACGCTCAACAAAGGAAGTTATATCTTAAAAGGACACCATTCGTGAAGTTGCATTGAGTTTTTAAATGAAAAAACCCCGACATTCAAGCTTATGAGCATCAATGTTTTGTTGCCATAATTATATCATTCGGTGGCGGATTCAGAAAATTTTAAGGGGCGGGGTTGCAACCGTAGTTTGTACCTCTTCCGCCCAGGAAAGAGAGGGGGAGGATGAAGACCCAAAAGATCTTTTTAAAAAAATGTGAAACCGGAGGGGGGGGGGGGGTTGCAACCCCTTCACACCCTTTCCTATTATTTAGACCAGATTGTGTCTTCTGTTTAATTTGAATTTTAAGGTTCAAATCAAATAAAAGGATGACTCTTAATTCTGAGGTTAAAGGACAAAGCCACACATATTTCATATCCATTACAGCTCTAGCAATAAGAGTTATCATGAAATATTTGCATTTTTTAAGATTTGAAAAAAAAAATCTGCTAATTTCAACCTAGGATTTTAATTTTCTGTTAGAAACAGTTCCCTATTGTCCTCGAATTGCAGTCCTGTTTTAAAACAACCTATTATGTCTTTGTCATGAAAGGGCTGGGACATTTAGCGTTGCCTTTCCGTCATGATTAGTTACCACTGCTAGAGTGGCATATATTCAACTGAAATTTGGTACATGCATATACATATTGATGATACACTATGGAAATATCCAGGTCACTTTCTTACTTTTCAGAGTCGTGTCTATTGGACTCGGAAACAAACAATTCATAGTTTCCATTCATTATCACAGTCCTACATCATTCATGGACATTTTGAATTGAACTTTAAGATATAGATAGGTCAGATACTTAGGTTTCCTGTCGGATAACGTTTGGCAGAGTCATGGCCTTTGGGCTAAGGGAATTTTAACAAGTTTTGAATGGAAATGCATCACAAGAAGACACAGAGCCAGTTTTTGCTAATACATGTATGCAAGGTGAAGATAACGAACAGTGATCAATCTCACAACTCCTACAAGCAATACAAAATAGATAGTTGGGCAAACACGGACCCCTGGACACACCAGAGGTGGGATCAGGTGCCTAGGAGGAGTAAGCATCCCCTGTTGACCGGTCACACCCGCCGTGAGCCCCATATCCTGATCAGGTAAACGGAGTTATCCGCAGTCAAATCAGTGTGCCAAGATCGGCTTAACAATCGGTATGAAACACGTCAGACAGCATTTGACCCAATGCGAGGTTGTATTGATAACTAGATCGTTATAACGACCATAGAATTTGCGAAATGCTGACTTCAATCGAGACTGTTGAAATCCCTGTACCATCAACTTGTTTGTCAGTAGCTTACCTCGATTTAAAAACTGACTATACCCAGAACAAGCTCTTGCATATCGAATCAGTTGAGATATATAAACACCATATGCAGGTGATAATGGAATATTGCTACATAAATGTGGGAAGTTGACGATGGAGAAGCTGAAATCATCCCGTTTGTCATACAGTTGAGTTGTCAGTTTGGCGTTAATGTCTACTTTCAAGAAAATATCTAAGTATGAAACAGAAGTGGACGACTCTGTGGTGTCCTTTATTTCGAGCTCACAGGGATATATCAAATGGACATATGAATGAAAGCTATCATTGTTAATAGACAAAACGTCATCGATATATCTAAAAGTCGAATTGAAGGTCACAGCGAGAGATTTTTTCTTCTCACGTAGAAGTTTTTAAATAAATTCTGTTTCATATGAATATAAAAATAGGTCAGCTAACAAAGGAGCACAATTCGTGCCCATGGGAATTCCAACAGACTGTTGGAAGACCTGATCACCAAAGACCACGAAGATATTGTCAATGAGGAACTCTAGCATATTTTTTATTTCAACTTCAGAGTACTTGTGCGTGGAATCAGAGTGGTGTTTAACAAAGTAAGTTTTTGAATGACTGATCACTAGGTATGAATATTTCCGTTGTTGTTGAAGAAGCAACTGTCTATGATGTCAAAAAGTCTAGTCTTTAATTTATCGTAAGGAATGGTCGTGTATAGTGTTGAAAAGTCATAGGTTTTAATGCTATTGATTTGGGAAAACTTCTTGTGATTTCAAGTTTACTAAAAGTTCTTTAGAATTTTTTAGAATCCACATTTAATTAACACCACTTCTGGCATATGTAGTCGCACAGTAAGTTTGAAGTTTCTCCTTCACAGCTGTTAACATTTTCGTGAGGAGCAAAGATAGGGGCTTGGTAGAGCACTTACTGGATCCAGCAATGTATCTTTGTTTGTAAGGGTTTTTATGTAGTTTAGGAATCCGACCCATTGACTGGAATATTAAATGTGTCTAAAACTGAAGCATGGTTTTGAAGAATTTCGTCTTTTGAAAGGGCAGTTGGAGTATAAGTATGATTACCAAAAGTGGAATACAATTCGAAAATCATAACGGTTTTGATTAAAATCTATAAATTACAATACAAGCTAATGATATACCCTACTTAGGTTTTAATTGTACCCGCTGCATGGTATCAATCGATTCAACAGGGGATGACACCTGATCCCATCTCTGGTATACCCAGGGGTCTGTGATTGCCCTACTCTGAATTTTATATTCGTTATAAGAGTTATGAGATTGCCTGCTGTTCTTCATTGATGAAAAGCTTTTAAATTTGTTGTAAAGTTACAAACACGAAAAATCCACATTTTGTGTTTTATTAGTACAAACATATCTCCTTTTGCATTTATTCAAAGCAATTAATGTAAATTTTTTTTATCAAGTTTTATAAGTTCTAGAAGTCAAATAACCATCCACGTACCGCACAGACCATTCAGATGTCATGTGTGAGCCTTAACAACAAGACAGATTTTCTGTATTCAAAGGTATCCTTTATGGGGAAAGATAGCTGTACCAGTTGACCTGTCAAAATCCTTAACAGATTCCAATCGTCTGTATTCAAATGTCAAGGTTACTTCGCCCTTCCATGTAACATTGTATATAAATCGGATAATAACAAATTCAAATACATATCTGTATGATAAAAAAACCCCCACAGCTACAGAGGTCATAGCAGACAACACTGAAACATAACAAAATGTTAACTTCATGAATTTTATAGCATTAAATGAAAAGTACCACCACATTCTTTACATACCTCAATCAATTCTCAAAAATACGCTAATTTTAGATATACTGTGATGGCTAAATTCTTCTCAAACACGAACTATCATTACTCTGAAAAGGTCATAAAATAATAATGAACATGCATCAAAGTAAACAGAATTTAAAAAACCCAAGAGATGTTTGTAAGACACATATGTCCCCCATGGTGCAAAATTGAAAAGGGTTATACACACACACATCATTTAATTGAGAGTAGTATCATCAATTCAAAATATTGAGCAGACAATATCTTCCTATGTCAAGAGTGGATTGACCATGCGACCTAAAAATCAATTGGGATCATCAACTCCTGAAGATGTACCAGTGTACCAAGTTTGATGTCTGTCAAGGAAAGGGTTCTCAAGATATTGAAGGGACAGTATATCCCTATGTCCAGTTTGACCCTTGACCATGTGACCTCAAATTCATTAGTAGTCATCTTCTCCTTATGATGTACCAGTGTACCAAGTTTGATGTCTGTCAAGCAAAGGGTTCTCAAGATATTGAAGGGACAGTATATTCCTATGTCCAGTTTGACCCTTGACCTTTGACCATGTGACCTCAAATTCAATAGGGGTCATTTTTTCCTGAAGATGTACCAGTGTACCAAGTTCGATATCTGTCAAGCAAAGGGTTCTCAAGATATTGACCGGACAGTATATTCCTATGTCCAGTTGACCCTTGACCATGTGACCTCAAAATCAATATGGGTCATCTTCTTCTAAAGATATACCAGTGTACCAAGTTTGATGTCTGTCAAGCAAAGGATTCTTGAAACATTCAGTGGTCAATATATTCCTATGTCCAGTTTGACCCTTGACCATGTGACCTCAAAATCAATAGGTGACATCTTCTCTTGATGATGTACCAGTGTACCAAGTCTGATGTTTGTCAAGCAAAGGGTTCTCAAGATATTGAGCGAACAGTATATTCCTATGTCCAGAGTAGATTGACCCTTGACCTTTAACCTTTTGGCCTGAAAAACAATAGGGGTCCTCTTCTCTTTATAACCAACCCACATATGAAATATCATTACAATCAAGTGAATGGTTCTCAAGATATTGAGCGGACAACTCATGGTCTACCACATGGAGTTAAAACCAGCAGTTTGACCTTGACCTTTGACCACGTGACCTGAAAATCCATAGGGATCATCTACTCTCTAAGGAAATCCTCTGTATTAATTTTGGCTATTACCAAGCAAAGGGGTCAAAAGATATGGAGCGGACAACACATGGGCTTAAGACCAGAGGTTTGACCTTGACCTTTGACCATGTGACCTGAAGGTCAATAGGGATCATCTACTCCCCAAGCGCAACCCTTGTACCAAGTTTGGTAGTTATCATGCATAGGGGTCAAAAGTTATTGAGTGGACAACACATGGTCTACCACATGGGGTAAAGACCAGCAGTTTGACCTTGACCTTTGACCATGTGACCTGAAAATCAATAAGGATCATCTACTCTCCAGGGGCAACCCCTGTACCGAGTTTGGTTGTTATCAAGCAAAGGGGTCGAAAGATATTGAGCGGACAACACATGGTCTACAGACCGACCGACCGACAGTTGCAAAACAATATGCCCCCTCTTTTTCAAAGGGGGGTATAAAATGCTACAATTTTATACATAAAGAACTCTATGATCTACATAAACAAATATTTTCTGTCCGTAATCTCACTAGATTGTGATTTTTTTAGAATTTTCTTAAAACGGAAAATAATTATTTTCGTTTTTATTTCAACATAAAGCATGTGGGCATGTTGAATATTTACACGCTGTACTCTGTCTTGAACATTTACTTATACTAGCGCATGTGTTCACATGTCCTGTATGTGCGTGTAGTATAGGAAAGGGACACAAGAAGATGGTCTATTTAATTATATGTTAGATGTGGGACTGGTACATATTACTTAAAACATTTTTTTAAAAAACAAAGCAATGAATTATCATTATTATTTAGAGACCGAAGGATTAATCAACTGTTTGGCCACACATTTATAATATGAACGTACGTCCGATACTTCAATTGCGTTTTCGACGTTTCACCATCTGTGGTTCGAGTAGATATTTTGATTGGATTTAGTGATATTTCTTATTTTGAACAATCTTTACGCTTGATTTGGGTTACAGCGGGTGGTTTTTTCTCTCTATATAATACCCTTTTCTATGCGTGTCCCTTTTTATTCCTTTTGTAAAGATTTGTGTGACGTCATCCTTTGTTACAGTATAAATAGCATTAACACTAGACTACAAACAGTCCAGTCGGAGAAATATGAGACTCTGAGAACAAAACAAGGACGTCACAAAAATGTTTTAAGTCTACATAAAGTGAAAGTATGTTATTTGAAAGTAAACTCATTTACTACACTGCAGAGGTACATGTATGTATAACAAGTAATTGATAATGATGAACTTTGAATACAAAGAAAAGTTATATTTACATGTAGAATTGACAGATGATTACATATCAGGCAGGGTACTTCCAGCTAACCGGTTTAAACCAGTCATATTATGATCAATATTTTAGGACACTTCTAGTTTACTGGTTTAAACCAGTCATATCATGATTATTATGCAGGGCACTTCGAGTTTACCGGTTTATCAGTTTACTTGAAATTCCACCAATGAGTAAACTAAAGAGGTAGGTTTCCAGCCGAGAATAAATTTTGGCACAAAATAACATATCTATAATACATTTCAGAAATAACTGTATCCTATCTTATTCTCATTTCATGTACAGTAAAACACGCTTATAATAAACATGCTGTTAACGATTTTCTGCTTATTTCAAACGAAATGAACATGACAATTGTATTGGATAAAACAAAGTTTCATTATAACGTGCTTAATTTTCATGGCCCTGGAGGTTCGCTATAGCCGTGTTTCACTTTATACAGACCATGTTTACTTAGATTATATAAAAATTATATTTCTCAGTGTTCCTTCTCATGTGATTCTAAATTATCAATGTATCGAAATCTTAAAGTATTCTTTCAGTTGACACGGTAAAAGAAAAATTCAATTTAACATGGCAAATACGCATATTATGTCACACATATGTGTCAGTCCATGGCCTTACAAATTCCCAACAATCCTCTGCTGGAAGTCAACAGTTAGATGAGCCTTGTCAAATCCGCGGAGTGTTTTCAAGTAATCAAAGCTGCTCTTGTACTGCTGTTGTGTGAAGCCCAAACTTGAGAAAACCGCTTTAAGTCCGTCGGAGCGGGCGGATTCTAGGGTAGCCGAGTAGTTAGCCTGCGCTGTTACAGTGATGAGATTCGCTATGGCCGTCCCGTTCTCTCGTATTTCCGCAGCCTCGTTCTTTATCAACTGTACCTATGAGTATAATTTAAATGATGGTATCAAGATTATGACCTTTTATCTATCTGACATTAAAGATGTATAATACACTTATCAAAAGTACATGTACATAGTACATTTGTAATAATGTTGTGGTCTTCATAACATTGCCTAATGCAGCTTAAAAAATTAAAAAGCTATTTTATGTAAACATATCAAAGAAAAATTAAAAACGCCTGTGAAATTCGCAGGCAACTGTCTTAGAATTGTAAGTTTAATTATTTCATCCACTATAAGCTAATTAGACGGGTGGGGGTTTCCAAAAAACAACCCCCCCCAAAAAAAACCAACAACAACAGGATGAAGAATATATTTAAGCGACTTTAGCGTACATCCTCTTGAAAAATTGAATACTTTCAAATCATGTACCTCCACCTTTATGCAATTATGACCTCGATATTTCCTTTGTACATGGTACACGCATTTTATAGAAACTTTTTGGGGGAAATCTATTTCCTAGATAGTGACATTGTCAGAAATGGCAATAGTCCCAACTACGAGTACATATGCACTGTACTTGTATGTTTCTAAATGATCAATATCACATATGGCATTATGATCGATTCGCTTATAAACGTTCATCATCATCTAAACAATTAAAAAGATGAAAAGCATTGATTTTTTTTCTTTTCAAAATTATATGTTAAAGTGGTTTTATGTGAATCAGTAAGATTAATTCACTGCATTTGTTGCTATGGCGAGAACAAGAGTGACGTAAACAGTCCACTGCATACCCATCACAAGTTTTCTTAAGCCATAGGTTGTAAAACTTTACTGAAGGTAGTATCAGCCATCATCAAGCTTCGACATGCTTTCTATACAAGATCCAAGCTTAAAACATGTGACTGTGACGGGAGGTATATAGACCAACCAAGGACTCTATGTGTAAACTATTCCCCCACAATTATCTAAGTTCAACATGATAACCTGCATTTTTAAAGCGTTGATTAAACTTAGCAAATTGTTAAGAATTTAAAAAAAAAATCCTTGTAATATGCAAATATTCAAGTTGTTACATGTAACAGGGGCCTTATCTTGAAAACTGTGAAAGGAGTGAGACGGACATACCATGTACTCACACCGTAATATTGGCTCAAACGTGACTAAGTTCAACAATGTGTAATTTTCTCAAAACTTTTAAAGAAAATCAAAATCCTTGCCACGTGCACACTTTCAATACCCAATCAAACGCTCTGTAAAATAAGAAGATTCTCACTTAAAAAACTATGGGAGGAATTAGACTAAAAATCCATATACTCTCCATGTAATATAGCTGCAATAATGTAGCCCTATCCAATTTTTTTTTTAATTCTGACGTTTTCGGGATAGGGCTACAATTCCATAGGATCTCCGTAATGGTGCAAAATAATTTTATGAATAACCGATAATAAACTCTGTGTATTAGTCCCAAATGTTGTTTACACCAAAAGGAGTACCAACTTTGTGCTCGGGCATGTCTATTAAAGGTGTTTTTCCATTAAATATAATGTACAGCATGCAAAATGCTTCGTCTGCTCCGCCATGCTTGTTATCGCGAGATCTCGTAGGTGGATCTAATGAAAAGCCTAAACATTGACAATCAGTGCGAAAATGTAGTTACTCAAGCTACTTCGACAAAGAAAGGAAAATCATATTGTTGCAGAAAGAATTTACACTCTGCTGTTCGGTTTTTAACTTGATATTAAATTCAAACCTTTTCAATACCGATGAAATAGCTTTCGCTTCCATACTTGTCCATTGATGTAAATGCTACCTTATATGGCATATGCAAATGACTTGACAACCGGAAGTTGAAACTTCAGTACATCAAACATGGCGCACAAATATGAATCGAGAAATTGGAATTTATCGAAATTGTTGAAAACGGTAGAATAGAGCCTCACAAATCTAAAGTTGCAGGTTGTAAATTTACATATTGACTAAGAAACATAGAATATCATTTTATTTACGTAAAGAAAGTCAGGAAATGTTTAGAATGAGCGCAAATGTTGCGGGAGTGAATCACTCCTGCATTTGCACCATTACGGAGATCTTAAGGAGTTGTAGCCCTCTCCCTAAAAAAAAAATCAGAGAGGGCTACATTATTGCAGCTACATGTAACATCTCCTCAAATGTGACTAAGTTCAACCTGTAATTTTCTGAAAAAATAAAATAAGAAAGCCCTCACTTGAAAACTGTGGAAGGAATTATGTACCCTTCATATAACATCAAGTATTTCAAATGAAGGGGTAAAAACTCCTACAAGGGATTTAGAGTGACCCACAAGAAGTTACACAGCCAGTTTCAGCATAAAGGGACTGGTTCACGATTCTTTATAAAAATATTTTTCATTTTTGTTGTTAAACATTAAAAAATATAACTCATTTAATCTGTGTTATGTAAACAAAGACTCGAGTCTTTTTATGTAAACAAACAAGTAAAATGTTGATTTTGTAATGTAAAGCATCTTAATTTTGCATAGTCACAAATTTTAACTTTTAGATGACACATTTTACCCCCAAAATGCTTGAAATGTGAAAGATATCATAAACTTAGATCAATATCCATTTCTTTTGAAAATGTAAACAATAACATACCGCAATCTTTGTTTACAAAACAAATAATTATAACTTTTTAAAATGAGCTTCTGTGATAATGTATAACCTTGATTTTTATGTGAAATCTTTTAAACACATTAGACAGTAGATTTTGATCATTAAAAGTGAAATAGAAAATTTTGGAGACAATCGTGAATCAGTCCCTTTAATACGTGACAGAAATGAAAACTAGAAACAGAAAACACCGAATGGACAGAAGGAGGTACAGACCCCGCTAAAGGACGGGCGTAAAATGATCAAAAGAAACAAAAATAACAAGGTTATGAGAACTGATACTAATTAATATATCATTTAATCAAACGATCGAATCGGTGATCGTTAGTTTCTCTTTTGAATGCTTGACAAGGATGTCTTATTCTACGAATATCATTCATAATGAATTATAGGCCTAACGTTCATTTATTGAGAATAAAGTTATCAACATTGATCTGCATGATATATTTCAGTTAAAAGGCAAAAACGACAATTTCTAGCTAGATTATAGGCAGGTTATGAGAGTTCTGTTTAAAGTAACTGTGCAATCACCAAATTCACTGAGTCTGTATAATTCTGAAAGAACCAAAAGGTGATTACTTTACCCTCTACACTAAGCCTAAACTAAAACATCAACTAGTACACTGTCAGGTATTCTAATTCTGCATTTAAAATTCTGACCACTCAATAAGATTACAATACCTACTGAAGAATATATTCATTTGTAGTATCTGACAAGACGTATCATATACTGTTTTGAGACTTTGCCAACCACTCCTTTTCTGTAGTTAGACTTTAACAAAGAATTTCAGATCGCTCTGTGAATATCATTTACTGTATAGAGCCTGAAAAAGGGATTCAATGAAGAATATATTTATTTATCCAAAGAAGGTCGCACACACTTAGTAACAGAAATTAGGAGAATATGATAGGCAGTATCACAAACCATTGCTGTCGTGTTTTTTCTGACGACTTGGGCATCCTGTAAAAGTTGTTCTCTATCAGCCTCCTCTTGTAGCGTTAAAGCTTTCATGAACTGACTCTGGACGTCGTTTGGAATCGTAATTTGTCCGAGATGGAAGTATTTGACGTCTACGTAATAACCTTTATCTGCACTAGTGCATGACGTCTTACAACCAGTTGGACATGCTGAAAAGGGAAAACGTGTTTACTTGTATACTTCATACAAAACCAAGAGGTGGCTCTTCTTTTCAGATATTGCCGACTTTCAAAACTACAATTGTACATACATTGTATATACATGTATATGTTCGAACACCACGTGGATTAAAATCATTGTTCAACATAGATTGTACGTACAATGATTAAGAAATAAGATATCTTATTTTGAGTGCATTGGGACGTGAAGGGCGTTACAGTAGATTTGATCACTACCAACTTTATGTCATATCCCAATGACACTAAAAATTTCTATTTTGATTTGTGTTCATATTGATTGATTGATTAATTTTATATTGTTTACCGTCCCTCTCGAGAACTTTTCACTCATAAGGAGACTAGTACGTACGTCACCATTGCCGGTGAAGGACTGTAAACTTTAGGTCTATGCTCGGCGCGTACGGCTTTTGAGCAGGGAGGGATCTTTATCGTGCCACACTTGCTGTAACATGGGACCTCGAATGTCATGGTCTCATCCGAATGACCGCCCCCATTTAGTCGCCTCTTACGACAAGCAAGGGGTACTGAAGACCTATTCAAACCCGGATCTCCACGGAACTGTTTATATCAAGTTTCCATACTTAGTAGCAGATACCGAAATATAACGATCAGACAACACAAGATATAGTTTGTTAGATTTTTATCGAATAAATAATTGGCAACAATGTCTACGAGAATATATCATATAGATATTTGATTTAGAAAAAAAAAGAAGAAGACAAAACAGGTGTAAAATAAAGATCAGTTGGAGCGTCAAGTTAACTCAATCGAAGAAGAGCGGAGTAAACTACATCCATGATGTGATTTGGTCAATCAACGATGGAGAAACCGTGGGGTTGGCCTACTTGAAATTGAAAACGAAATTGTTGAACACAGATTTCGACAGAAATTTAGAGGATGTAAGAGAATTGACGGATGATAGATTGATCAAGTTAACGTTAAGTTTTTGGTCAGGTTTACAAATTTTGGAAGGGAACAACGGCATGTTCATCGTTAGGACTCGTGGTTGTGGTGCAGATCGAGATAAAATGCAGGTAGGTTGCTTTTTTACCTTCGTATGAATTCGCCATGTTGGAAAAGTTGCAGATTTAGGCCTACTTGCAGACGGTATTTAAAATAAAACATTTGAACGGTATGTTTAATGTTTCTATTTTAGGGCTATTAATTGATGAAATTTTTGTATGTTTTTCAAAATGAACTCTGTATATTCTGATGCGTGTTTTTTTGTTATGATGTCGTCGCAGTGGCGGATCCAGGATTTCTGAAGGGGGTGGGGCACATATGAAAATAAAGTATTAGCCAAATTACTTGGACATTTTGGGTGCCAATCTGGAATTTTACTCACATTATTTCTAAATTTGAGGCGAAAAGGGGAAAGACTTCTAATTCGCAACTGCAAAGCATTAGCAAGAAGCCAAGTGAAAGTACCTAACTTTTGACGCGATGATTGTATTCATACGCAAGAAAGTCTTATCACGTGACCGACTTCAGTATCGTCAAAATTGAATGTCAATTTCGTTAGTATTGTCATATAAGAAAACAAATGGGCAAATGTAAGTAAGTTATAATCATGTGCGATTCTTTGCAGGGAAGTGTTTGGAATTCAATAATAACATCTCGTTGGATCATTTTTTTCCCATATGACTCAGGCTAGTAAATTGAACAAATATACACTAGTACTCAATTCCCTTTTAAAAAATCATCTCTTCATAAACTAACCGTAAGCATAGGACGAACAGTCCGGTCTACAACAGGTGCCCCCGAGTCTGTCACGAACTGCCTTGTATACTGTTTGCTCCATCCTCTTACGATTTGCAATTAATTCTCTTGTGTTGTATCCAGTGGTAGAACCCTACGTAAAGACAAATTACACAATAGATATTGTCGGTCCATTTTACGCATTTATTTGTAAGCCATTACCATGTAGATGTGCAGATTCTTTACTTGATTTTTGTCTCTGTATATGACCCGTGCATAATGCTCAGGATCGTACCAGTGAGGGTTTCAAATGCTATATATCATAAATTCTTACCATTTGTGACGTGGTGACCTAATCTAAGATCTTCGAATAAGCATTTGCTTATATACGGAAATGATATTTAGTGTGTTTGAAGGCCTGAATGTGTTAATGAAAATTACTGAAATGGTTCTTAATGACGCCAATTTTTCAAAGAGGGACATGTACGTGTTGAAGACGATTTGCAATATGCAAGTGCCATAGTAAAGTGCAAAGGGGACAGAAGCCAAGCTGAAGCACAATGAAACAGTAAGACACAGATGGAGTGGATTTAAAAAGAGATGGATGACAGATATTAAACTAAGTACACGTAAATGTAGGTAGCTGACATGTCCGTCTATGGACTATGCAGGAAATTAGGTAGGAGACGGGCTGAATGGTAAAAACGAAAAAACGGCAAAACTTTATTTTCCATTTTCAAATTTCCACCGGAAGACTGGCTATGGTATTTGGTGAGCCATCTGTGGAGCGCCAAATTAATATAAACTCAAATAATTGAAGATGCTTTGATTATTTGATTGATTGATGTTTTTCAGTTATCTGGTGGCGCCCAGCTTTTATTGGTGGAAGAGAGAACCCAGATACAATGTACCTGGGAGAGACAACCGACCTTCCGAAAGTAAACTGGGAAACTTTCTCACTTACCGGCGCGAGCGGGATTCGAAACCACGCCGACAGAAGTGAGGGGCCGCGTGATTTTGAGCTCGATGCTCTTAACCACTCGGCCACGGAGGCCCCTAAATGGTATTTGATTGTTGGGGTCCAGATTCGTAGAAATTGGTGTGGACAGTGTTTTTATGTTTTCCTAGCTTATATTTTAAAAGAAATTTCATTTAAGCTCTGTGGAAAGTGATAATAACAGTATAAGGAGGTCGCCACTAAGAAGAAACCAAAAAATAATAGTATAAGGAGGTCACCACTGAGAAGAAACCAAAGAAATTCAGTAAATCAAATTCAAACCGACAACTACTTTGAAAAAAAAGGTTCTTCATATAAAGTTTCATAACCAAAGTTCAAAACGAATCTAAAATATCACATGATGGCACTGATCCCACTTCTGAAATATCACATGATGGCACTGATCCCACCTTCTGAAATATCACATGATGGCACTGATCCCACCTTCTGAAATATCACATGATGGCACTGATCCCACCTCTGGTGTGTTTGCCTAACTCTCTATTTTGTATTGCTTATACGAGTTAAGAGATTGATCACTGTTCGTTATTTTCACCTTTCATGGAACTTAAGCATAAGCTGACTGACCCAAACATTAAAAAAAATCCTGGTTTGTCTAAATTGGAAGACAAAAATACGTTAAGAAACTGACCTTTAGTGCGTCCAGAGCACTGTTTTTCACAATGTCTCGATAGTCAGTGTCATAAGTGTCATGAAGAAGAACAAGTTGGTCTTTGCGGAGAAAGTACTGTAGATGAGCTGTCATTTTCACCTGTAAACAATACATTAACCTGTAAACAATACATTTACCTGTAAACAATACATTCACCTGTAAACAATACATTTACTTATAAAGAGCTAATATACGTAAGTTTTAAAATTCTATTTCCACAAAATCCGCAGCTTAAAAATATCTATTTGAAAGGTCTTTATGTTAGTTTAATATTCCCACACTTTAAAATCCATATTGCACTCGAGTTATAAATTCTACTGGTGTATATATTCGTAATCAATTTGTAAATTTTAATTAGTAATACTTTTTTGAAATACCAATGTCTTGTACATTCTTTGTGCACGTACGTCTGACACGAACAACTAGAATAATAATCAAATATTGAACACCATAAAACACGTGGCGATCAGGCAGACCAATTTAGAATGTTTACCTCAAGTTTGTCAGCGGTGAAAATTGCCACATCTTTCAGTGTGATGAAATGTGCATCTGAGCTGAAAACCTTGAATTCTGCATCCGGGCCTATAAGGTATTTCCCCGTGGTGTATACCTCTGCCTTGTCTACAGATCCTGTTGATTTCTGTCTTTTGAATCCAAACTAAATTAAGAACCATATACCATGTACATAAACTTCGGAATGCCTTGGGGAAATACATATACGGCCGGTATAATGCGTCGATTAACAATGTCGTATTGCTTAGATTATTGGGTCTTTTTTAGATGAGGTTTTCGAAATCAATATACTGTACGTGGAGTATCAGGAAAAACAGATAGAATTTTATGTTATATTTTGAGCTGATAATAATAATGGTGCGGCACGTATCACCCCCCCCCCTTTTTTTAAAGGGGGAACCGGAAAAGAATCATTGGCTGAAAATTTTTGCATTTGACAAGCAAGTAAAAAAAAAATAGAAAAAGAAGACCCAATACTCGAAATCTGAAATCGTAAGGATCCATCAGATCAATTCATCAGTTCATTGTACACATTTACTATGGGGAAGGGGAGGGGGGAACCAGTCTATATACATGTATATACATAATAGCTTAGTTTGCTGTACACTCTTTTTTTCTGTATTTGGTCTTTTGATTGTCACTTTTTTTTCTTCTTCTTTTCTTAAGCTTGTATGACCGATAGGGCCAAGAATTGTATTTGCATATATATATATATATTAGTTATTTCGGATTTCAAAGATTACGGTTGAGCATCACTGAAGAGACATTATTTGTCGAAATGCGCATCTGGTGCATCAAAATTGGTACCGTATAAGTTTTACATTATGACCCCTGGGTCGAGGCCTCTGCTGGTGGACTGTTAGTCCCCGAGGGTCTCTACAGCCCAGTAGCTAAGTACTTCGTTACTAGCTTGAAAATACGGATGTATATTTAATTGCTGTTACAAAATTTAGAAATTCATTTCAAAATTAAGGATTATCTCCCTCATGCATAGCTCTTATCCTTGGACGAATTTGGCTCCACTTTTTTGGCATGCTGTTTTTGGCTATATTTAGCTCTAAAACTTCATAGTTATTTCGGATTTCAAAGATTTCGGTTGAGAGCATCACTGAAGAGACATTATTTGTCGAAATGCGCATCTGGTGCATCAAAATTGGTACCGTATAAGTTTTACATATCGTACTTTGCACGTAAAAATAAGCAACTCTGCAAGTGAAATTAATGGAAAAAGTCGTTGACGAAAAATAATGAGAGGAGGAAGTTGACTCCTCCTTCTGAATAAAATATATACCAGTCTGTTGGGACTCTTTCAGAGTCTCTAGTGGGATTTTGTGTAGATTATGAAATCTTTCAAATACATATGTACATGTACAGTGTACGTATGCATTTCATGCAAATAGTTGACAACACCAGTTTGATGAAATCTCTCTTTACTTTGTGCAATTTAATCAGCCAGTAAATTACTTTGTGTCAATTTTATTCTATGAAAGCTTTGATTTAACTGAACACTGTAAACAAAATCTTACAGGTATACAAATTGGCACGTGTTTCTGTACATAAGTTGTGACGCATGTGTACTAATAATTAATACTATTAGTTTACAGACGTCACACATTATTTACAGAAACAAATGCATGTGGATAGATACCATGGATTGGATTGTCTTGTCAGATCAGGCTATAGATGTTAATGGTGTACATACCTCGTAATACTCTAACGTGGAAAAACTAACTGGAACGAGGATCACAATTAATAAAACGGGTATCCCAACAGCAACCCCAACAATGCATATACATTTCTCCTTTTCTGCCATCGCTGTTTAAATCCAGTTACTACACCGGTATAATTTCCTTTCAAATGTACAAGTGCATGTATACGGATGGCTATTTATTTAGCTATTTCCTGCTCATATATACTTCCTATTCAGCGACACACCTTTTCTTTCGAAATCCATGTATGTGTTCGTCATGTGTAATTTTAAAATCCTGTTTCGTTAGAAGTTGTCAAGCGCGCAGATCAATACATTGACCCCGAGTGAAGTTAAATCCTACAGACAATTGCCACCGTATATGCTAAATATTTACATTTTATATGAAGCGCGGATCCAATATAGGGTGTACCTTCTGAGATTTGTCAAAACTTCTTATATTTACACGCGCCCAATCTCCTAAACAACAACAAGAGAGAGTGTTAAACGTAAAGTATACGATATCAAACAAAATAACATATACAGCTGTATGTACAATGGATGTAAATGCCTCATGCAAAAGTCTGGTAACAGAGTCCGACAAAACCAAGCTTGTAGATATTAAAGTATATAAATTAATACATATCTATGTACTTAGATTGAGAAATACCTTGATAAGGTATGGTAGCACATTTCTGCCAAACACTTTTCAGATAACTGTGTTAACTTATCAAATCTTCAACTTATCAGATCTCTATGTCAACTTATCAATGCAAGTAATACATGTAATCTTGAAATATAAGCTAAGTATTTTACCTTTTACTGAATAGGCATGCTTACACCATGAACTGTCATACACTTGTTACCTTACGTCTCTGACAAGTTATGAACAAGTAAAGATAACGAACAGTCATCAATCTAAAACAATCCTATAAAGAATACAAAATTAAGAAAAAAGCAAACATGAACCCTCCCTGGACAATCCAGAGGCGGGATCAGGTGCAAAGGAGGAACATGGGCGGCGAAAAGGGCGGGAAATACCATACATAAGAAAATAAACATTTCTTATAATTCCAATGACCATAAAAACTTAATGAAATGCATTATCAACATACCATTCTACAAAAACAAATATACGTAAACGCAAAATGAAGGAAAGGGTACGTAACGAACAGACGTTAAGGCAAAATGAACAATACACAAAAACAAGACGAACAACTCAAAACACAGCAAATGATTTGATATGTCATACAAACGGTGAGCTTTTTTTGCCAGATAAATGACGATAAAATCAAAATCAAGTTTCTCGTGAAATAGACACATATTGCAATGAACAAACATAAAAACCATCAAACAGTCGTTGGGTGGCGATTCGGCAATTTTTACGGCAAGCGGTCAATCTAACTCCCGACGGCCCCGGAATGCAATGTTTTCTAGATAATATTAAAAACGGCGTTAATGATTTTCTGTTGATAATAACTGAACTAGTTTGTAAGTAGAGGTTTTCTTTGTAATAATATTTCTTAATATACATTTTTCTGAAATAATCATAAAATGGACAGACTAACAAAAAGTGAAATTCATTTTCTATTTCTGCTTTTGAACACATTTTACATATTCTCTCATTTCTTGAAACATTACAATATCTACCTTGTTCAACCTCTAGTCTATGTGATGACGTACGGTATTTACTGATATATTGTACATAACCTCTAGTCTATGTGACGTACGGTATTTACTGATATATTGTACATAACCTCTAGTCTATGTGACGTACGGTATTTACTGATGTATTGTACATAAGCTCTAGTCTATGTGATGACGTACAGCATTTACTGATATATTGTACATAAGCTCTAGTCTATGTGATGACGTACGGTATTTACTGATATATTGTACATAACCTCTAGTCTATGTGATGACGTACGATATTTACTGATATATTGTACATAACCTCTAGTCTATGTGATGACGTACGATATTTACTGATATATTGTACATAACCTCTAGTCTATGTGACGTACGGTATTTACTGATATATTGTACATAAGCTCTAGTCTATGTGATGACGTACGGCATTTACTGATATATTGTACATAAGCTCTAGTCTATGTGATGACGTACGGTATTTACTGATATATTGTACATAACCTCTAGTCTATGTGATGACGTACGATATTTACTGATATATTGTACATAACCTCTAGTCTATGTGATGACGTACGATATTTACTGATATATTGTACATAAGCTCTAGTCTATGTGATGACGTACGATATTTACTGATATATTGTACATAACCTCTAGTCTATGTGATGACGTACGGCATTTACTGATATATTGTACATAAGCTCTAGTCTATGTGATGACGTACGGTATTTACTGATATATTGTACATAACCTCTAGTCTATGTGATGACGTACGGCATTTACTGATATATTGTACATAAGCTCTAGTCTATGTGACGTACGGCATTTACTGATATATTGTACATAAGCTCTAGTCTATGTGATGACGTACGGCATTTACTGATATATTGTACATAAGCTCTAGTCTATGTGATGAGGTACGGCATTTACTGATATATTGTACATAACCTCTAGTCTATGTGATGATGTACGATATTTACTGATATATTGTACATAACCTCTAGTCTATGTGATGACGTACGGTATTTACTGATATATTGTACAAAACCTCTAGTCTATGTGATGACGTACGGCATTTACTGATATATTGTACATAAGCTCTAGTCTATGTGACGTACGGCATTTACTGATATATTGTACATAAGCTCTAGTCTATGTGATGACGTACGGCATTTACTGATATATTGTACATAAGCTCTAGTCTATGTGATGACGTACGGCATTTACTGATATATTGTACATAACCTCTAGTCTATGTGATGATGTACGATATTTACTGATATATTGTACATAAGCTCTAGTCTATGTGACGTACGGCATTTACTGATATATTGTACATAACCTCTAGTCTATGTGATGATGTACGATATTTACTGATATATTGTACATAAGCTCTAGTCTATGTGACGTACGGCATTTACTGATATATTGTACATAACCTCTAGTCTATGTGATGACGTACGGCATTTACTGATATATTGTACATAAGCTCTAGTCTATGTGATGACGTACGATATTTACTGATATATTGTACATAACCTCTAGTCTATGTGATGACGTACGGCATTTACTGATATATTGTACATAAGCTCTAGTCTATGTGATGACGTACGGCATTTACTGATATATTGTACATAACCTTTAGTCTATGTGACCTACGGTATTTACTGATATATTGTACATAAGCTCTAGTCTATGTGACGTACGGTATTTACTGATATATTGTACATAACCTTTAGTCTATGTGACGTACGGTATTTACTGATATATTGTACATAACCTCCAGTCTATGTGATTACGTACGGTATTTACTGATATATTGTACTTAACCTCTAGTCTATGTGATGATGTACGATATTTACTGATATATTGTACATAACCTCTAGTCTATGTGATGATGTACGATATTTACTGATATATTGTACATAACCTCTAGTCTATGTGATGACGTACGGTATTTACTGATATATTGTACATAAGCTCTAGTCTATGTGATGACATACGGCATTTACTGATATATTGTACATAAGCTCTAGTCTATGTGATGACGTACGGCATTTACTGATATATTGTACATAACCTCTAGTCTATGTGACGTACGGTATTTACTGATATATTGTACATAAGCTCTAGTCTATGTGACGTACGGTATTTACTGATATATTGTACATAAGCTCTAGTCTATGTGATGACGTACGGCATTTACTGATATATTGTACATAAGCTCTAGTCTATGTGATGACGTACGGCATTTACTGATATATTGTACATAAGCTCTAGTCTATGTGATGACGTACGGTATTTACTGATATATTGTACATAAGCTCTACTCTATGTGATGACGTACGGCATTTACTGATATATTGTACATAAGCTCTAGTCTATGTGATGACGTATGGTATTTACTGATATATTGTACATAACCTCTAGTCTATGTGACGTACGGTATTTACTGATATATTGTACATAACCTCTAGTCTATGTGATGACGTACGGTATTTACTGATATATTGTACATAAGCTCTAGTCTATGTGATGACGTACGGCATTTACTGATATATTGTACATAAGCTCTAGTCTATGTGATGACGTACGGCATTTACTGATATATTGTACATAACCTCTAGTCTATGTGACGTACGGTATTTACTGATATATTGTACATAAGCTCTAGTCTATGTGACGTACGGTATTTACTGATATATTGTACATAAGCTCTAGTCTATGTGATGACGTATGGCATTTACTGATATATTGTACATAAGCTCTAGTCTATGTGATGACGTACGATATTTACTGATATATTGTACATAACCTCTAGTCTATATGATGATGTACGGTATTTACTGATATATTGTACATAACCTCTAGTCTATGTGATGACGTACGATATTTACTGATATATTGTACATAACCTCTAGTCTATGTGACGTACGGTATTTACTGATATATTGTACATAACCTCTAGTCTATGTGATGACGTACGGTATTTACTGATATATTGTACATAACCTCTAGTCTATGTGATGACGTACGGCATTTACTGATATATTGTACATAACCTCTAGTCTATGTGATGACGTACGGCATTTACTGATATATTGTACATAAGCTCTAGTCTATGTGACGTACGGTATTTACTGATATATTGTACATAACCTCTAGTCTATGTGATGACGTACGATATTTACTGATATATTGTACATAACCTCTAGTCTATGTGATGACGTACGATATTTACTGATATATTGTACATATGTGAAATAGAACCGTAACTTAAATCCATCATTTACATATTTGTACAAGTAACATTTTGATGAATTTTTAAAAAATGCATTCATTTCTTGTACAAACATGTCATTCAGCCTTTGTTTTACTTGTAATAAAAGGTGCTTTTCGTTTATATAATGGGAATCCCATATATTTCCAAATCCTAAGGAGAGTATTAAACCTTTTACATCCGACAACCAACAAGTGAAAGTTTTTGAATTACACATTTCTAACATTTCATGGTATATACTATATCTAATTTTTCAATTTCAACCAGTATTTAATCATTCTATATTTCGTATTTAAGATAAAACAAAAGTGCGTCCTAATTCCGAGTACACCATCATGGAAACAGTACTCTTCTTAACTGATAAAACCTTTTGCAAAAATCTAAATGAATATTCTCCAGTTCATTTGCTGGGTTTCAACCCCAGACTTCACTATAATTTGCTATACTACTAATGTATGTGTCGAACAATGACAATTTTGTACGAACATTTAAGTGCAACATATTCATTTAACTAAATAAACAACTTAGGCTTTTTTATTTTTTACATTATGATGCTAAAACACTCTGTGTTTTATTAGATTTACCATTAAAATTAAGAGTAACACCAAGGTAGTTAAAACTGTCTACGTTATCAATAATTTTACAATTATTTTATAATTATATTTCCAACATAATTCTGTTTTAATCTACCACTATTTCTAAATGCTACAATTTTAGTTTTATCTACGTTCACTGTTATATTCTACTTGGTTGTATATTGATACAAACAGTTAAACATATCTTGCAAGCCCTGTTCCGTCTCAGGAAATAAAACAGTATCATCAGCATACATTATCAAAAATAAAGCTATTTCTCTAATTTCTACAGGTGTACATATGCTTTCAATAAATTCCATTTCAAATTCATTTATATAGAAGGAAAATATCAAAGGGGGAGAGTGTGAAAACACATCATTAAGAACTTTTGTGAAAGACTCAATACATTTATTAACACTTTCAGTGCTAATTTCTACATCGGACAAAATTTCATTAAAAACAAATATGTTAAGAAATTCTATTATACAAAACCCAGTATTTGCGTAATACAAGTCTCAGAAATTTTGGACTCGTGATATTTCGTTCCTGCGATTTGATGCAATATGACTAGATCGCGGAAATAAGTACTCGCGTAAAATAAGGAATCTATTGTTTAATATTACTTGTTAAACTGTATTATTACTATCATTTTATTCATTTATATAGTTTCTATGCGCTGTACAATGTGCTAATAATCAATGATAATAGACTTGCAAGAGCTATAAAGGAAATGATAAAACAATAGATTGATTGATTGTATCTTGCTTTACGTCTCGCTCGAGAATTTTTCACTCATATGGAGACGTCACCAAGACCGGGGAAGGGCTTCAAATTTAGGCCTATGCTCGGCGCTTACAGCCATTCAGCAGTGAGGGTTCTTTAGCGTGCCACACCTAATGTGACACGGGACATCCGTTTTTAAGGTAATCTCCGAGGACCCGTGATATTCTGTCGAAGATTATGCCAGACGATGGGCTAAATATGAAAAAGAAGAACTTGATACATTGTCAGAATGGGTTAAAAGCATAAGAGGGATATTAAAATCCCGCATTAGACACATGAAAACAAAAGTACGTACCATCTATCCTTCTGTGTTTAGTAAACCAGAAGTGATAAAAGAATTAGATAGGTTACATGAGGAATATGTTTTGGTTCCAGCTGACAAAGCTAGTAACAACATTGTCTTTGTTTGTAAGGCTCATTATTACAACTGTATTTTAAACGAACTTGGCATTAATTCCACTTTTGGTAATCATACTTATACTCCAACTGCCCTTTCAAAAGACGAAATTCTTCAAAACCAAGCTTCAGTTTTAGACACATTTAATATTCCAGTCAATGGGTCGAATGAATATGAGTTACCGTACCTATACTGGATTCCTAAACTACATAAAAACCCTTACAAACAAAGATACATTGCTGGATCCAGTAAGTGCTCTACCAAGCCCCTATCTTTGCTCCTCACGAAAATGTTAACAGCTGTGAAGGAGAAACTTCAAACTTACTGTGCGACTACATATGCCAAATGTGGATTCTAAAAAATTCTAAAGAACTTTTAGTAAACTTGAAATCACAGAATTTTCCCCAAATCAATAGTATTAAAACCTATGACTTTTCAACACTATACACGACCATTCCTCACGATAAATTAAAGACTAGACTTTTTGACATCATAGACAGTTGCTTCTTCAACAAAAACGGAAATATTCATATCTAGTGATCAGTCATTCAAAAACTTGCTTTGTTAAACACCACTCTGATTCCACGCACAAGTACTCTGAAGTTGAAATAAAAAATATGCTAGAGTTCCTCATTGACAATATCTTCGTGGTCTTTGGTGATCAGGTCTTCCAACAGTCTGTTGGAATTTCCATGGGCACGAATTGTGCTCCTTTGTTAGCTGACCTGTTTTTATATTCATATGAAGCAGAATTTATTCAAAAACTTCTACGTGAGAAGAAAAAATCTCGCTGTGACCTTCAATTCGACTTTTAGATATATCGATGACGTTTTGTCTATTAACAATGATAGCTTTCATATGTCGATTTGATATATCCCTGTGAGCTCGAAATAAAGGACACCACAGAGTCGTCCACTTTTGCTTCATACTTAGATATTTTATTGAAAGTAGACATTAACGGCAAACTGACAACTCAACTGTATGACAAACGGGATGATTTCAGCTTCTCCATCGTCAACTTCCCACATGTATGTAGCAATATTCCATTATCACCTGCATATGGTGTTTATATATCTCAACTGATTCAATATGCAAGAGCTTGTTCTGGGTATAGTCAGTTTTTAAATCGAGGTAATCTACTGACAAACAAGTTGATGGTACAGGGATTTCAACAGTCTCGATTGAAGTCAGCATTTCGCAAATTCTATGGTCGTTATAACGATCTAGTTCGTCAATACAACCTCGCATTGGGTCAAATGCTGTCTGATATGTTTCATACCGATTGTTAAGCCGTTCTTGGCACACTGATTTTGACTGCGGATAACTCCGTTTACCTGATCAGGATATGGGGCTCACGGCGGGTGTGACCGGTCAACAGGGGATGCTTACTCCTCCTAGGCACCTGATCCCACCTCTGTTGTGTCCAGGGGTCCGTGTTTGCCCAACTATCTAATTTGTATTGCTTGTAGGAGTTATGAGATTGATCACTGTTCGTTATCTTCACCTTGCATTCACACCTGATGCCGAGCGTTTGGCAATGGAACTATCACTAACTGTTTTTTAAAACGACTTGGGTCTGTCGCGACCGAGATTCGAACCACAAGCCTTCCGCATGCGGGGCGAACGTTCTAACCTCTCAACCACCGCGGCAATAGAAAGAATTTAAATAAACCATGGTAGTAAAATGACAAAGTAGTTGACTTTGACAAGATACAATCGGCATACAGGTATTCGTATGCTAGTATATAATGCTGGATCAAAATTCAGTTTGCAAGAGCTTGCACATGGAATCCTTGATATTGCACTGAATTTTACATTCACAGGACATATTCATGTTTGAACAAGAGTGCTTTTAGGTTCTTGCAGAATGCTCCATGTGCTTCAAGCTCTCGAAGTTCCAGTGGCAGTTTATTTCACAATTGTACACCTAGTGTTTTTATGGCTCATGCACCGTATGTTTGATGATTTCTTCACTACCAGTTTCCATTGGTCGGATGATGATCGCAAGGTCCTAAGTGGCTGGTAAACAAGACATAGCTCTCTCATGTATGTTGGTGCCGAGAAAGAGTGTAGTGACTTGTGTATGGTTGTCAGCACTTTAAACACAACACGTTGCTTTACAGGCAGGCAGTGAAGTTGTTGAAGTACCGGCGAAATGTCTTGTCTGTAGCATGTTCTTGTCAGGCAACGTGCAGCGTTGTTCTGAGCCACTTGTAGTCGGTGCATAGGGCGATCGGTCATGCCAAGCAGGAGGGATTGTGATAATCAAGATGGGATACGACTGTTGCATTGATGACCTTCGCACACACTTCCTGGGTGAGATGGTGTTTCACCTTGGATATTCTCCTGATGTTGAAGTACATCTTCCTTACCACGGAACTGACTTGTATTTCCATTGATAAGGTGGCGTCCAAGGCAGCACCGAGGTGTTTAACAGTAGACTTAGGTGTCAATATTGCCTCACTAATCTTCAGACGGATATCCTTCACGCGGCACTGGTTGTGGGCACTAGCAACCACCATTATCTCAGTTTTCAGTCATCCAGGTTCGGACACTCGCAATGCATTCCTCCATAATGTTGACTTGATAGGTCCGCATGACAGTGGGTTTTTTTAACACTCAAACGGTTGTAAAGTTGAGTGTCATCTGCGAACCCATGACGGTTCATGGCATATTGGTTGATAACTCTCCAGAGTGGGAGAAGGTACACCAGGAAGAAAAGGGGGCCGAGAACAGACCCTTGGGGCACTCCAGTGGACAGTGGTACATCTGAGGACACACTGGTGTTGATCTTCACCGTTTGGATGAGGTCACTCAAGTAAGACTGTACCCATCGGAGTGCTGTGTCCGTCAATCCAGCTTCCTCACGCAGACTCTCCAGCAAGAGGGTATGATCGATGGTATCAAATGCTGCACTTAGGTCAAGAAGGACCAGGAGCATAACGTCACCTTCATCCAGTACTACTTCTACGTCTGTTTTTATTCGCAGGATGGCTGTCTCAGTGCTGGTACCGGTCTGATAAGCTGACTGAAGATCATCGTATAGACCATTCCTGGTGAGATGGCTATTAAGCTGTTGTGCCAACACGCTCGACGACCTTGCTGATGAATGGGATATTTGATACTGGTCTATAGTTACTAAAAGTTCTCGTATCAAGTCCAGGCTTTTTCAGACGTGGTGTAACAAGTGCACGTTTCAGCTCATTTGGAAAGACCCCGGTTGAAAGTGATGTATTCAACAGCTCAGTAATGCTCGGTAGCACCACAGAGAGAAGTGCTGTTCTTCAGGAGCGCAGTGGGGATGGTATCCAGTGAGCAGGTCTTATTAGCTCAGCTCCTGATGACCTTGTCTACTTCTTCCAGTGTTTGTAGGAACCAAGATGAGGCACTGGTCTGTCCAGGTCTGGAGAAGTTGTATTGTCATGGAGATCTGAGGTATCGATACCATGTCTGATCTTTTCAACTTTGCTGTAGAAAAACTGCACAAAATCGTCGGCAAGGGTCTGGTCACTGGTGGTAAGGGAGTCCCTGCAATATAATTCACCAGACTGCTAATAACTCTGAAAGTCTCCTTACTGTCAGCTGTGATGAGCTTTTCCTGATAATAACTGGACTTGGAGGAGTTGATCATATGCACCACAGCTCGGGTCTGCTCCGCAAGCATCTGTCTATGCACCTCCAGGCCCGATCTCATGGTTTTACGCTCCAACTGTCTTCTCCGTTGTCTGGCTTCATGGATTGAGTCATTGTAGCACGGTTAGGGGGAGTCACTTTTGATGGTGATGGTTCGAAGGGGTGCTATGCTGTCCAGAACCTCGTTTGCTTTAGAATCGAAATCTGACCGCAGATCGTCGACATTGCTCCCCTCTTTGATGGAAGACATCGATTCTCCTAGCTGCTGTGCCAATATTCCCACAGGGATGCGCGTCAATTGCCTAGCTAGCCGAGTTTTGTTTGCTAGGTGTAATGGACAGGTATGGAGTTGGCATGTAACACCGTAATGGTCTGATATCCCTATATCAATCACATATTGACTTTACTAGTGAGTACATAGGGTCATCCCTTGTGAACACTAAGTCTAAAGTATGTCCAGCTGCATATGTGGGGACATCTACATGTTGCTTGAGGTCTAATCCAGCCACTATGTTCTGCATCTGTTTGGTGTTGGACATGTCCGGTTCGTCATAATGCATGTTCATGTCTCCGAGGATGCACAGATGGGATGGAGTAGTGGTTCACACGTGTAAAAGGAACTGTCCCCACTCCTGGAGAAATTGGGTCACTGTGAGACCATTCTATCGTGAGGGGGTATTGATTGAATATTGTTTAACGTCCCTCTCGAGAATATTTCATTCATATGGAGACGTCACCACTGCCGGTGAAGGACTGCAAATTTTAGGCCTATGCTCGGCGCTTATGGCCATTGAGCAGGGAGGCATCTTTATCGTGCCACACCTGCTGTGACACGGGACCTCGGTTTTTGCGGTTTCATCCGAAGGACGGCCCCATTTAGTCGTCTCTTACGACAAGGAAGTGAGGGGGGGGGGGGGGGGGAGAGAGGATGGTACACAAGTACTAGAGTGACAGGATGGTTGCCACTGAGTCTGACCGTGCAAGTTTCAAATGTCGTGAATTCAGGTTGAGGGATACATACGATATCCATGCTGGCCCTGATAACGAAGCCAACCCCTCCCCCTCTAGCCCCTTTGGATGTAGGTCTGGGCTCACCAATGTATTTGTACCCAGAGGGGCAGAGGTCATTTATATGTGGATCATCTTCAGGTTTCAGTTATAGCCAAGATGTCGACGCATTTATCAGTGATATATTCACAGAGGTATACAGCTTTTCTTGCTACAGATCTTGCATTAATCAGATGCAGACTGATAGATTTGTCTGTAATTTGCACATGTTTGTTCTTGGTAGGTGTATGAACTAAGTTATGTTCATTTACACCAATCAATCTCTCCAGAGACACTTTCACTTGTATTCTCTGTTTTGAAAACTGGCTGCCAACAGTTGGAATAGGGACAGTCTTGCTAGGCTCATCAGAGACTGTTACGGCTGATATGCGAGTACTTGGTCTATCACATGAGAAACGAACTAGGTTATCCATGTTAACTCTAAATTGTTGGTGTCCCACATATCTACACCGCACAACACACATTGTAGGATATGTCTAATGAGCCTAACGCGAAAATCTTTAGTACTGAAAAAACACATTATACAACTATTGAATATCTTGGCATGCACGAAATTTAATAGAGCGACCTACTAATACAATCTGAGACAGGAGGAAATCAAGTCGTACGCCTAGCCGAGTACGAAAATTCATAGAAAAACATCAGGAAAGTTGATTTGAACAAGAGAAAGTCGCGGTAAGGTCACACATCAGTGAACACAATGCCTAAAATTATTGTCTAAAAACTGTTTAAAATGCAAGTTATTTATGGAAAATATTCCCGTCTTTGCATTCAACAAGTTAGTCTGTAAGAGCTCAACAAATCTTAAAAATAGAACTTTCGTAATTAAAAAGAAATCGAGTTGAATGATCAGAAGTGAAGCCGCCATGACACAGCGCTGACACACTCTAAACCCTTGCTGTATGTATATGACACTATATTATTCCCCACAAACACCAACGGAACTTCAATATGGATTTATAGATGTGTTTCATTACTATTGTAGAAGATGGCACGTAAAGGTCAATAGTAACAAGTCCAAATTATGATGTTTATAATAATAGTAATATCATAATTACGTTATTTGTGGTAAATGTACTTCCAATATCAACACAGATATTAGATATAGCAATGGAAATCTTGATGTGTTACATTCCTCAAATCTTTATTTTAGACTGAAAAATTACAACAGTCCATGGTTTAAAAACATAATACAAATTTTGAATGATTGTGGATTATTATACCCTCGAACGAAGTTTAGGGGATATATAGGAATCACTCTGTCTGTGCAGATTCGTGTCCGGGCCATACTTCTTTGTTCTTTGACACAGGCATACCATATTTGACACACAGGTGGATCACCATGAGACGATGTGTCGAGTACCTTCATGACCTCCATATGACCTTGACCTTAAGGTCAAAATTAAGGATTTTTACAATGGATTCGTGTCAGGGCCATGACTTCTTTGTTCTTTGACATAGGCATACCATATTTGACACATTAGTGTATCACCATGAGACGATGTGTCGGGTACCTTCCTGACCTCTATATGACCTTGAACTTTGACCTCAAGGTCAAAGTTGATTATGGTGTTTTGACATAGTCATACCATAAGATATGAATGTATCACCATGAGACTATGTGTCATATACATTCATGACCTCTTACTTACAGATGTTTTCAAGCATGTAATTAAGGGAAAGTTAATAACTTTATAAAGTAATTAATCTGCTTTAAAGTAATTATGTACAAAAATAATACATGAAATAAAATACGTAATCAATATTTAAACCATAAACATGAACGAATTTGACACGGGATATTACTAAATACGAGATCTTAAAGCAAAATTTGCTTGTAAAACACTATGTCCAGCAGATAATGGCATGAACATCGGGTCATACAGCTTTAAGTGTTGAATATCAAATAGAATCCATTCCATGAATATTAAATAAAACCCATTCCGTGAACATCAAATAGAATCCATTGCGCCTCCCTTGCTTTCTGTGATCTCTTCATCTTCTCTCTTTCTTTTGAGGGGATTACTCTGATGAACTTCCTCTGGTGTTGTCATGCTTTCTTCTCCTCTAATAGGGCTAACGTCACTAAGGCTTGGATGGGACGAATTTGTAGAGTTAAAGGAAGTACCATGTCGAGTGGTATCCAACTTGCGGTGCACTGGGGGCTGAAGCATTAGCAGGTGGGTAGGCTTTAGGAGAAACACTAGGGGACGATGTGTCATTAAGGAAAGCAGCAACATCTTCTGCAGGGATTCCACACAAGTAAGTGGCCTGTTTGAGAAGGTCAACATCACTCCCCCTTGGAATAATAGACTGGAGTCAATGTTAATCTCGAAATCCACTTCCTGTGCAGAGGAGGCACTTTTGCTACAAGAGTTAAGGTGATAATTGGTAGGAGAGATGGTTGGTCATTTCTGTTCCTGTAGTGAGGCGCTGCTGACATTCAAGTCAGGTGTGGTGGTGAGATACAGAACGTGTTTGTTGTGAGATTTACTGGATGAGGCAGATGTTCGAGGTGAAGTGGACCCAGAGAATGCTACTACGGATGGTCCATATTGTTGAAGAGGTTGGTAACATAATCCTGTGGATACATGATTTGCTGCAGATACACATTTGGAGGTTGAAGCACTCTGGGAATTGTAGAATAAAGACACAGAATTAGGCAGAATCTGAGAGCAGGCTGTGTAGTTCGATTGTGTTGCTGGGTGGCTTTTGTGGACCTTGAAAGTTTTCTGACAAGAGACACTGTATGCATTGTCATTGCAGTCCTTTGTCACAGTCTTGATCAGGGTGGAAGGAAGGTTTGCTTGAAGCCAATCCTCTGCAAGGATGTCCTTGAGCTGGGTGAAAATGGGATTGCTCTGCCTGTGGTTAAAGAACTGGAAACATAAGGGGTGTATGGCTGTTTCATTGTTCGGTGGCTGGAATGTAGTGTTTGACTGGTCTCCTTGGAAAGTGATGGTGGGAAGTGAGGTGTTTTCTCTATCTGTTATCTGTGGATAAGGGAGGCTCTGTCTGTAGTGTTGCGGCAGAACATTTGGATATGTACTGTACGTTGGAGTGGTAGGGTACTGCTGCTGCATGAACTTCTGATCTGTACTGTAGAACTCCTGGTAACTCTGTGGGATGCGTGTGTAGCCAGGGTGGAGAAAATTGTCTTCCATTCTAAGGCTGAGGCCAGTACAGTCGGAGCAAGGTGCTAAAGAAAGTAGCTGGTTGATTTATGAAGAATTTGATGCTAGCTTTGCCAAGATCAGATGTTGACGATGCGGACTGAGATGTCCAGTATATACAGTGTATATACCGGTACCTGATGGTAGACATGCTCTCTATTTCCCGAGACTCTCTATCTGAGATGTCCAGTATAAATATATACCTGGTGGTTGACATGGTCTCTATTACCTGAGAATCTCTACCTCCTGTCACCCTCCTCCTCCCCACTGTGACAGTAATTGTATTCACTAAGTGTTTTCATTGTGCAGTATATCACGCAGTGTCCAGCACAATTATCTTCAGAGTCATTTAACACAATTGCACTCTCAAAATAACTTCATCAGGCAGTTAAGTTGTTTCAGTTGAATTTAGGCACCAGTAAACGGGTATTGACGAGATTAATTCGATAATTGTGACGATAATAATTGGGGAACCTAGGGGAGACAGGTAGCTTGGGGTATGATTAAACAGGGCTGGAGTATGACTCCCTTCCTAATGAGATGTTTTTGGTCAGTTAACGTTCAGAGAAGAAATATAAATTACATAGGGTTTGCAAGCTTTACCTATTCCATGAATGGAACTGATTTTTTAAAATTTATCTCATCACAATTGTATGATTTTGCATAAAAGTGATGGTAACAATCGTTAAGTGTTTTAAAGCATGCGTGATTATGAAGATAGGGTACAGATTCGAGTTTTCATGATGTTGGGAAGCACGTTGTATCATTTTTAGGTCACCTGAATTCATTCAGGTGACCTATTGCTATCTGTTTTTGTCCGTCGTCGTTCGTCGTGCGTTAACATTTGAACATTTTCAGCTTCTTCTCCGAAACCCCTGAACCAATTTCAACCAATTTTGGCATATAGCATCTGTGCGTGGAGGGGAACAAAAACTGTGAAATTCGTGGTCCCTGCCCCCCTAGGGCCTGAGGGGTGGGGCAAAAACCATCAAAATGAGTGTAATTTTAAAAAATCTTCGTTACTCCTGGACATCAAGAAGCCAAACTGTGGGCATAATTATAATGAGCGTTGAGCCCTCTACCAAAATTGTGAAATTCATGGCCCCTGGGGCAGGGGTTCTTGTGTTAGGGTGGGGCTTTATTGGTCATATAGTGAAAATGTAGAAATTCTTTGAAAATCTTCTTCTCTGTCTCTGGGTATTAAGTAGACAAACTACATGTAATAGCATGGTAATGATGAGCAAGGATGCTTCTTTAAAAATTGTGAAATTCATGGCCCTTGGATCAGGGGTTCTGGTGTGTTAGGGTGGGGCTCTATTGGTCATATAGTGAAAATGTAGAAATTCTTTGAAAATCTTCTTCTCTGTCTCTGGGTATTAAGTAGACAAACTAATAGCATGGTAATGATGAGCAAGAATGCCTCTTTAAAAATTGTGAAATTCATGGCCCCTGGATCAGGGGTTCTGGTGCTAGGGTGGGGCTCTATAAGTCATATAGTGAAAATGCATTATTTCTTTGAAAATCTTCTTCTCTGTCCTTGGGTATTAAGTAGACAAACCAATAGCATGGTTATGATGAGCAAGGATGCCTCTTTCTAAATTGTGAAATTCATGGCCCCTGGGTCAGGGGTTCTGGTATTAGGGTGGGGCCCTATTGATCATATAGTGAAAATGCATTTTATTTCTTTGAAAATCTTCTCCTCTGCTGCTGGCTATTAAGTAGACAAACTAATAGTATGATAATGATGATCAAGGATGCTTCTTTCAAAACTGAAATTTATGGCCCCTGGGTCAGGGGTTCTGGTGCAAAGGCGGGGCTGATTGATTTTCAGCTTCTTTTCAGAAACCCCTGAACTAATTTCAACCAATTTTGGCATATAGCATCTGTGGGTGGAGGGAAACAAAAATTGTGAAATTCGTGGTCCCTGACACATGTACTTTATGACCACATAGCTATTCAATGTTTCTTCCATCCAAAAGTAAAATTCTTATATTTAAACACAAACCTAATTCAAACATTTGAAGGTTGTTACATGATACTCAGGTGACCTATAAGGCCCCTGGGCCTCTTGTTTATTTAAAGAAGTACATGTAATTTTCTGAGATGATTGCTTCTTTGAATTCATTATATCTTTAAATGTAATAATATTTTTAAAACGTATTTGTTTTTGGTGATAAATATTGTTTTCTTACATCAGTCAGAGACTTGAAATTAAATTCATCACCAATATTACACGCATTTATCACAAAGTCTTGTTTCTTTGGTTTGATTTCGCCAGCGTCCACTTTCGATAGGCAAGTGGTGATTACCGGTTCAAGCATCTTTTACTACTCGCTATAGAACATCATCTCATAAATTGAATGTTGAAGCTGGAAGACATAATATAGTCAGAGAACGACGGTTATGTACTGTTTGTCAGCTAAATGATGTAGAGGATGAGTTCCACTTTATTTTGAAATGCCCTCTATATGATGACTTGAGAGAAAAAATATGTTAAGAAATTTTATTATACAAAACCCAGTGTTTTCAAACCGATTAAACTACTGTGAAAAAAAAAAATACTAAAGAACTAATTAATTTTGGAAAAATTTTAATGTACGCAACTGAGATACGAAATTCTCATATGGTGCATTTGTTTAATCTAAATTGTACATCGTTGTAACGTTGTCTACTCACTCTCCACAATGTCATTTTTGTTTGTTTGTATAATTGTATTTATGTATATCCAATGAGCCTGTGGCTCACGGAAATAATCAGAATCCGAGAAGGATATCTAAATATTTTTCGAATTTTAATTCAACCTTGTACATTTTATAGTTCGTATTTTTAAAATGAAATTTGAAAGGCGGAATTCCATTTTTGTTTTAAATTGATCGAATAAAGTAAGTCTTACATTTGACTTTAGGAAATTTGGATTACAGGTATTATTTTGCAAAATTTTTGAAAGTCCGCGATTGTGAAGGATATTTTTTAAGACGTTGCTAACCAATCTTTGTCGTGTTTTGGTTTACGTAATTATGTATTCCCTTAATATATTTTTTGTATTTTCTGTCTGTCTGTCAAAAAATCTTGTGAACGGGTCTATGACAACTCATCGAAAACAATCTTAGATACGACAACTCGTCGATGCGACAAGTCATAGAGTGGACATCTCATAGATACGACAATTGATCGAAACTAGTCGAAAAAATACAGCAATGATAATTTTGTTTATGTTTTTTATTACCTCATTTAACACCGTATTTAATGCTTCAACAAGAAATATTATGTGTCAAGCCGTAAATGCATTTTAGATGGTTTCCATTTTCTATCCTTGAAGAAAGTGAAGATACTATTGTTACACCCCAAATCGTCGCCCATCCGAAATCGTCGCCGGCAACGATTTGGGAAGACTTTTCACCCCAAATCGTCGCCCGGCATCCCAAATTGTCGCCCCGGCGACGATTTGGGACAAGATTGCACTATCATTAAGGGCGACGATTTGGGATGTACTATTGTACACCCCAAATCGTCGCCCGCCAATATTTTATTATAGACCAGCCTTGCAAAACTTCAAAATGATAGCAGTTTGTAGTGTACATTGTACTTGTAAGCTGACCTTGTCCTGGGATGGAAATAAAGACATAACATTATGTTTACCTATATACAAGTTTATTTTTTGCACTTATTGTATTTTATAACAACACCCCCCTCCCCATTGTGGCTGTTGTTGGTCTTGGCAACTAGGCAATGAGTAAAATTTTAAAGTTTTACATTAAAATTTTACCATGTAAATTACACCTGTGTATTGACACCCAAATGGTACAGGCCAAAAACACATCATTGCCTAATGTTATATCATAAAATCAAGCAACAAATTTAGCAGATCTTCTCATTCCGGTTGACGGCAATGAGACGATTTGCAATCACCCCCAAACATCAATCATTAAAATGTCAATTTTCAATTAAACAAAAAACCATATGACTATGATTCCGGTGAGCGGCAATCAAAGTGTATCATATATATATGTGACCAAATTGTCACCAAATAATTCAATACATACAATATTGTCCAATCAAATCATTCAATGTCCAATCACAGGAACCAGACGCGCATTCTTCCACATGGCGGAAATGGTTACAATATTAACCATTGAAGCCACCGCCACCAAGGGGGGGGGGGGGGGGGGGGGGGGGGGGGGGGGGGAAAGCGGCTAGTTCCTGGAGCCAAGACCTTGCCACAAAATACCCCGTCCAAATTCTAGTATAACTTTGGATACACTTGCCATCCATTCGTTATAAATTGTTCTAACCCTGCACTAATGTTGTTGAGAAAAATTTCATTGCCTATATTTGATATATGGACCCCATCTGCCTCAAAAAGATTTGTGTTTACAAGTTTGATATCCAAATACTTGATATAACATCCCCCATTCCTTACTATATAAGCCGCCACTGAACTGTTGATTCTTTTTGCAGAATTATTCATTTTTTCTATGCTATCTGATGAATACCAGTTCTTTCTAGGCAATATTTGTGACCATACAAGCTTTGTATTGGGTAAAAGTTTCCAAATTTTGTCAATTGTACCTTTCATATCTTGTATAAGCTGTTTGATTGGTGTGTACCCAATATTATTACCACCACAATGTAGAATAATGTAATCAGGAGGGTCAGCAACTTTCAGCAATGTTTTGATCTTGTTTTACATTTCATACCAGCCCATACCCCCTTTTCCTTGCCACCAAATAGACACATTTAATCTATCCATTAGTCCCAAGTTAACTCCATCTGGTCTGATTCTAGCTGCTAAAAATGCTCTTTTGACTATTGATGAGCCCACTACCCATACCTGTTGTTCTGAAAGTGTATATATAGAGACATGACAAGATTATATAATTATATGACTTGAAACCATTTTCATATATACTTAAACATATGACAGTCTTAAGGGTTACACCTACATTTATATTATGATTACATCCTAACATAAATTTTGTATGCTTTAGATTTCCATCTTCCTGCTTTACAGATTTCTTCCTCTGACATACCAAACATTGCTGCACTGGTTGCTGCCCCAATTGCGAATATTTGTCAGTTGTTTCCCCTATTTCAAACATAGGTGGCGCAAGACTCGTTTACGTCCTTGTTGACTTCCGGTATACATAAGATTTATGAGAGATTGTAAGGTTTTTGTTGTGCAAATAGGAAGCGGGGATAGAATTCCCGAGATATGAAGCTTTTAAAAAATTCAATGGGTTCATTGTCATCATATGTGACAGCGACAACGATCGTTTTAAGTTCCACTCAGCGCTGTGCTCTATAAACTTCAGTCTTCAGTTCAGTCCGACTTCACAGATATCAGACGACTTTGTTGCAGAAAGTATTTACGGTGGAGGGGGGGGGGGTTAAACATTTCCTCTGTAGATCGTAATATTCTGCATGAATGTTTTATGCTGAAATTTTATCAATCCTTAGTGATACAGTCATCAATGTTCTTATAATTCTATGACTCTCACCCCCCCCCCCCCCCCCCCCCTTCTAGATTAGATCTATAATCGAACAGGGGAAATTTTAGTCATCAATATATAAACGAAGTATGGTACAAAAATATATTACAGATGTCATTTAAAAATTAATTTTAGAGTTAACCAAGGTCGTCAAAATATGAATCAACGCGATTGCTAACAGCACCCCCCCCCCCCACTCCGCCGTCACTCGGTACGATGACGCAACTGTAATGGAGGGGTGGCTATAATCAGACTGTAACTGTAAGGCAGTGAGTATTCTTAGGTCTTCTTTTCGTTTTTGATGACTGGATTGTAAATTAATTTCATCACTTTACTTTCATTGTTAATTTTGTTATAATTCAAAACGTGTTGTAAAATATTGTTTGAATTTCAGGGAAAACGAGTCTGGATTCTTCAATATAGTCAATACGTATGAATTTAATCAAAATATGGGATGAAATTGTCAAACTTTCATAACTTATCAAAGTTTGCATTATCATAGTTATGTTGTTATGTCATGTTTATCAACTGACCCACGGAAGTATACAGTCCAATACGTCAAAGAAACGAATACCAGTCCTAGCCTATTTTAACTGTTGGCGCAAACCAGAAGAAAAATGCATCTCAAGAGATTAAGATATTTCTGAATTTTTTAGAAATAAAATTTGAATCATATCTACTTTTATCAAAATTAAATGCAAATTAATAAAGCTATAAATTTATCCAAGTGAAGTAAATACAAATTTCACTGTCATATATACAATGTTGTGTTCATAATAAAAGCCACACATAGAACTATTGTTCATTGTGGTTTTTATTTTAAAAAATCATTGCATTACGTTTTTCAATATTCACTTGTAACTTCGATTTCAATCTGAAGTATGAACATTCAAATTGACCTTCAAATTGAAAAGTGTACTACATTTGTTAAGTGATGTATTTTAGTATTAAATCATTCATATCATGAACTGTCATGGTACATACATGTATACACGTGATAAATCCTTATACGTGAAAGTAAACACGGGTCAAATTATGTAGGCCTACATCAGTTTCCTGCAACACCATGGACAAACGTCATTTGGATACAACCATTCCTATACGCAGGATACAGTCGTGCTTTTCGCGCAGAGTACAACCAACTCATAGTATATCAATCATAGTATATGGATGGAGACGTGAATTTAGAAGTTGAAAGAAAGCTTGAACTTCCGTCTTAAACTTGCAATCCAAATTGTAATATTCAATTAAAATGTAGAAACTCGAAATTTTGAATCATTATTGTACACCTAGCATATGGGGTAGTAAAATTTATTTGACCTGCCAATTTTTATGCTCTCGCTTGCCCTATGGACTAATAAAAAAGTTAATCGCAAGGACTGTTTACCTACCGTGACGTCATCACGTAAGTGATATAAGTTAAAACACGTAAATAAACTGTTAACTGTGAAGTTAAGGTATATGATATATGTACTCTGTATACATACATGTGCCTTCTCTATCGTGAATTTTATTTCATAAAGAGAAGTTATACATATACATTCATTATTACTACACATTTTAACAGCTTAATAATAGAAATTCAGAGATATATGGATATATTTAATAATTGATATTCTTAATCCTCGATAGAGAGAGGGGGGAGGGGGTCCGCATCTTATTGTTTTTTAAAAACATATGCAATTCAACAACTTATAAAGAATTATGATGTATTGTATATTTTATATTCAACCTACTACTACTGTTAATTCTACTGTTTAATCATGTAAACTTAATCACGAAGTAGTTTATAATGAAAAACGTTAAATGTGTATTGAATACTTTATTTAATCGATGTGACAGAGAAAATTCGGTTGCAGCTGAAACTCTCAACGTGCTTTCCTTTCCGCCCAGAGAGTCTTGCAATGCGTTTTCTAAGTTCATCTCTAAGCGCAGTGAGGTCCTACGAACCGTAATCCGCCATCGTTACTAAATATTCAACAACTTTCTAATCTAAACGTGTCCTTCCGACGCTCTCTTAAATCTGAGGTTAGAAACGCCTTCGACGTTAACGGATCGTGCGCCACCTGTAATCAAGGGCGAGTAATTTGGAGTTTTATTTGCCATTCTAAATGAATGAGACTTGTATTTTTTACCTTCTAACCCTATTATCGACAAAACTTTATTTAAAACTGCCGTAAATTGGTATCTAGTTAGTGGTTGTCCACTAAAATGACAGAACAACTTCCCCTGCACTGAAGGTCGTATTGCTAGATATTCTTGAATAATCTTAATTGGTTGTATTTGAGACCCAAATTGGCTATTCTGAATAGTAATTGTTTCTCCTTCCCCTATTTGATCCACTTTGGAATGCTTTAATTTTATTTGGATTTTATTTTCTTCTGTAAACATTGTTATGTCTTCATATTCAATTGCATGTCCCAGATCTTTTTGGTTTTTTACTGTCATTTCTCCAACTCTAAAGAAACCAAAAAATGCTAAAGTGTAGGCGGCTTGAAACAGTTTGCATTCATAGTAGTTTGTACAAACCAAGTGCAAACTTTGTAGTATTTGATTTAATATATTTTTCTTGACCTTTCTTCTGAATCCTTCTAAGAGTTTCTTAACCAGAAAGCTTTGAGTTTCATCCCTATTGTTTTGAATTTTTAGTTTGTAAGAAATAGCTGAAATGTAAGTTCTAGCTGTTGCCACTGAGAGATGTTTTGCTGACATATAACCTATAAATAGAACTATTTGCTCTAACGTAGGGGGCCATATTTTGCTAAGGTTTAGGGAATCCTGGAATTCCTCAAAGCATCTTAGTCCCTGGTTGTATGTTTCCTGAGTATTTGGGGCTGTTGCTAGATGTAACAAGTTGTTTACTTCATTTCTAACATCAACTGCTGAAATTCTACTGGTATTTTTTCTGGTATCTTGTTTGCTTGTGGAGCCAATTCCTGAAATGTTTTAAACTGTTTACGTGACAGTGCATCTGCGATACTATTTTGTGTACCTGCTATATGTTTTGCCTTGAATACTATGTTGTTTTTTAACAGTATAAGGACCAACTTTCTTATCAAAAACATGATTCTTTTTGATTTTGATGTTTGTTTGTTAATAATTGACACCAGTGCATTGTTGTCAATGTACATTATGATCCTCTTGTTCTTAAAGAGCATTTCGCCCCATATGTAAATAGCTAATACAATGGGCACCAGCTCCAAAAATGACATTTCTTTAAAAATACCTAAATCCCATTTTGTTGGCCAAGGCCAGAAAACCCATCTACCTTCCCAGTATGCCCCACATCCCAAATCTGGATTGCCTGTACTATCTGTAAACAATTTCATATTTTCGTTACTCAGCCAATCACTCTCATGCAAGAGTCTAACACCATTGAACTGTTCTAAAAAAAAAAAGTAACCAAGTTTTAACATCTTCCCTAAACTCATTTGTGATTTTGATATGATGATGAGCTTTTGTCACCCCACAAGTAGCATCATAAAACCTTCTGTTGAATGCTCTTGCATTTGGCACACCTTTGCTGAAAAAATTTAAGCTTCCAACTATGCTTTGTACTTCTTGTAACTGTAATGACTTTTTAATAAGGGCCATATTTAGCATAGATTTCAACTGTTTTACCTTTTCTAGAGGAATTTTTACAACCATATCAACCGTATTTATTTCTAAACCTAAAAATATAATGCTTGTAGATGGCCCTACTGTTTTTTCATTTGCTAACGGTACATCCACCAAACTGCACAAATTCTGAAACTCTTCCATTAAATGTGAACTTTCTTGAGTACCTACTCTTCCAATAAATAAGAAATCATCCAGATAATGATAAATCGTGTCAATACCTGTCTGTTTCTGTAGTTGCCAGTGTAAAAATGTTGAAAACTTTTCAAACAGATTACATGACATTGCACAACCCATTGGTAAACATTTGTCAATGTAATATTTACCTTGAAATTTGAAACCTAGCAAATCAAAATCACCAGGATGGATTATCATTAGTCTAAATGCAGATTTTATATCCATCTTAGCCAGCAATATTCCTGTTCCCAACCTAGCTACTGTTTCTAAAACCTGATCTAAAGATGTATAAGCTACTGTACATTCTTGGGGATCTATGTAGTGATTAACACCGTTATTTTCTGGAAAAGATAGATGTGTAATTAATCGCCACATTCCCTCTTTTTTTGGTACAATGCCTATTGGCGATATTTTTAAATTTGATATTGGTTTATTTGAATATGGTCCCCCTATCCTTCCTTTTTCTACTTCATTATCTATTTTTACTTTTGCTCTCTCGGGGTGTTTTTTGACTGATGTAAGATTATTTGATTCACTCCCTATTCTTGGCCCTTTGTACCCTAATCTGAATCCAAATCTAAATCCTTGCAAAAGCTCTAAAGCTATATTTTTTTGAGGATAACTGTGTAACAATGATTCTAAATTGTTTATATCTATAGGGGTGGTCCCAAGCTTCCATACATTAGAAAGTTCCCCTTTGACCTCTGAATTGAGACCCCCCTCTTCCTCTTGTGTTTTGGTACTGACCCCTTGAAAATCTGTAATTTCCCTGTCCACGAAAATTACTAAAACCTTCCCCTTGTGTGCTGATGTTTTTTGATGGACAATTGTTGATAGGATGTTGACCCCCACACTTGATACATACATGCAAATATGCACAGGGTGATCTGAAGCATGAACCTTGGTAGTTGTAATTGTAGCATTTTTTACTCTGACTCTGGTAAGTTGGAGCAGCAGACAGAGTTTTAACAGCAGGTAAAACAAACATCAACCATAATTCTGAATCAACCTCACCCCATGGTTTTGTAGGGTTCTTTGCCATTTTTAATCTGAATTGTTGGTCATACTCTTTAAATCCAAGATTTCCTGACCTAGATGTTGCTAACCTAACATCATTCATGTATTTCAAAATTTCTAATGTTTTTGCCGGATGTGCTTCTAAATAAATACTGCAAAAAATTATAAATGCATCCGTCCATTGTTCAATGTTGTTGATTTTTTTAGAATTTTTCTCGGATGTTTGTAATTCCCCATTCACCATTACAATTGTTTGTTTTTGTGGCTCATTAGAATTAATCAACAGTTTTGCCAATTCTACATACTGACCACTGACTATTTTGTTTTTAATTTCTTGTGAAACATTAAGTCCAATGACATTGTTGTAACTGTTGACCATATTTGGTATATCTATGCCCTGTGTACCTCGAATGGTTTCCCTGGAATTCTCCATGCGGAATCCCGATGGTTCATCTCTCGGTGATACATCCAATTCTCCCTCAAATCCATTATTTGTTGATGTCTCCATTGTCGTCTGCTCTTGAAATTCAACTGGTCCTTCCACATTTTTATTTGTTCGCCCCTTTCTCATAACTTCACCTCCCTTCTTCTTTTTCGCCCTCGTTGATTTTTCTTTTGGCATGTTTTTTCTACAATTTAACTTATTTTCCGTAGCTTCTGAATCTTATAAAAAATTAAAATGTTGTCTCGACTGTTATCTCACCGTTCTCCCGAAATTGCCTCGTCATAAAAGGAAATGCTATTCTATTTGCCAACTTATTTCCGGTAGGATTCCGGAATAGTGTTTCCGAAAAAATCCTCAGAAATAAAATATATTTAAGTCTGGCTAAAATAAATGGATTTATAGTTAATTCTATAAATCTTATTATTGACGTTTTTTAGGATAGATTACACTGAAATTATTTTATTGTACCCCCTCTTATATGGGGGATGGTTTACATAAGTTTCACTTGGTCTGTTTGTCTGTCCACACTCATATCTCTGGTGTTTGTCGACCTACTGGGCTGAAATTTTGTATGTAGATTACAGGTGCCCCACTGACATCCCCCCGGAGAATTCAGGAATGAGAGCTAACAAGCGTAATCTAATGCAATCTGATGTCACTAACAAATGTATGGTGCACAAGACCTAACAACCTCACAATTAGCAGAATAACCCTACAACAAAAGGCAAAAAAACAACAACCACGATTTGTTGTTAGACACATCTCTCTATCTAATCTCTGGAGGACTGGACGAAAACAATTCATATAGACAACAATGACACCACAACCAACTACAAATACAACTCTTTCAATAGTAACAACACCACTACCAACCAAAATCTTTTTAAAACATTATACAACAGAACAAGTAAAAGTCGAAGTAGAGGAGGAGAAGAGAAGGAGTTAACAAACACGACCAGTTGTATGCCTTTGTATACATGTATGCTATTCCTACATAAATATTGATAATCCTTCTTGTATGCAGGAAAGATCGATCTCTTCACCACGCATGACGGAACTTAAAGCTGTATGACCCGATGCTCATGAATTATTTTTGTACATAATTACTTAAAAGCAAATTAATTACTTTATAAAGTTATCAACTTTCCTTTCATTACGTGATTGAAAACATCTGCATGTGAAAGAAAACAGTGAGGATATTATTTCGAAAGTAAATATAGTGTGGTACATATATAAATTATCCCATAAATTATACAGTATTAAACTTTTATAAATAGACCCACGCTCTTCAGGGGAATCCCGACATGATGTATGAACTCATACGCAATTGTCTAGTTTTAAGACTGAAAGAGCGTAAAACAACGAATTACTGAGAGGTATTTGATATTTTTATTTCTATTAAACTTATGGCACGGTGCTGATGTAACAAAATACACAGCTTTTCACAGGCAAGACCACCGATGACCCGAAAGTGTGAACTGGTCACGTGACTGTCACTTGAAATGGCAGTGACGCGTTTATTTGTAAACATCGATTTAAAATCAAATAATTTTGGTTAAAACAGGTGAAATAATGTATGATATGTCATACACCCTCATAACTACATACGTGCGATGATTTAATAGCGTTTTTACGAGATGGGGAAAAAATATTGTAATTCGGACCATACAGTTTTAAAACCATATTCGTTCTGGGCTTTTTCATTGCAATAGGGATTTAATAGGATGTCTAAGACAAAAAGCTGAAGCGGACAAGAAATTCAGTTTAACCCATTTTAATCGCAATAAGCGGCCGAAGTTCAAGCAAGATTTCTCGTATCACTTTGTGTGACACTGGTCTGAGATTCCGTAGAGGCATCAGTCCAAATATCCAGCCTCGACGAATCTCGCTGAGATTAATGCTTTGACACTTGCCGTAGACATTGCCATCTATTAAACTTTCGTTTGTTTTAAAACAATTCACTCTTCCACGCCCCGCCCACCGATGACAACGAACGTCACCTGTTTTCAGACTCCGTCAACTTATGTAAACAACATGGCGGGCGATTTCGATCTAAAACAGGATACCTTTTCAATCGCCTCGTTTACTCGTGAATTTTCACAGAACAGTCCGTCAAATGGTTTGATATACTTCAGAGAAGGTTATGTTCACATAATTTCAGTGGGTAAAAACGCGGAAAAAACAGTAATTATAAACTTATTTATTAGCGCTAGATGCTTTCGCTGCATTTGAAGTAAAGAAACACTACATCGTCTAACCATCGAATTGCAGGATTCGGCTGCCATCGATGCTTACTGTTCATGCACAGCTGGGTTAATATTACGAAACGTTTTCCGAGTTTTGAATAATTGTTTTGTTACGGAATTGACGGATGTTTGTTGTTCGGTTGAAACTGAATAACTATATCATATATGCTGCGTTGACCGGTTCAATAAAATGTTTCATCTGCTTGCTTGCTTTTGCATCTTTTATTTTACTATTATTTATGATTTACTTATGAAAAACAGTTAAATATTATCAAGAATTTGCATTGCAGCTCAAATACCATCTGTGATCTCCATTACATGCAAGGTGAAGATAACGAACAGTGATCAATCTCATAACTCCTACAAGCAATACAAAATAGATAGTTGGGCAAACACGGACCCCTGGACACACCAGAGGTGGGATCAGGTGTCTAGGAGGAGTAAGCATCCCCTATTGACCGGTCACACCCACCGTGAACCCCATATCCTGATCAGGTAAACGGAGTTATCCGCAGTCAAAATCAGTGTGCCAAGAACGGCTTAACAATCGGTATGAAACACGTCAGACAGCATTTGACCCAATGTGAGGTTGTATTGACGAACTAGATCGTTATAACGACCATAGAATTTGCGAAATGCTGACTTCAATCGAGACTGTTGAAATCCCTGTACCATCAACTTGTTTGTCAGTAGCTTACCTCGATTTAAAAACTGACTATACCCAGAACAAGCTCTTGCATATCGAATCAGTTGAGATATATAAACACCATATGCAGTTATACTTGAATGGATATTGTAGATCTAGATATCTACATTGAGATATTTACATGCATAATTTTTTTTAATGGTAATGGGTTAATTAGATCATTCCAAGTTTTTATTCCACGTCCACCCAAATATCTATTTCTATTAAAAAAACCAACTTGCAAATCAACAGAAAGAATGTGTACAATGTTTGATAGACATCACCATTTTGACAGTACAGTCAAGAATATGTTAAATGACACACAATAGAAAACTTGGATTATAAACAAGAATATTATAAAGACTCGGACCAAAAAACAATTTCCTGTTCGTAAAACATCTGTTTTAATTAGTTACCCAACCTCTTGTACTATAGTATATATTGTAATTACATAGGATCAGCAAAACAATATAATACTTAGTTAAAGGAGTAGTTTATCATAAATAGGACAATAAATTAAGTACCACATGTTTTTTTATTTTCAACAAATAATTCAAAACTATGGAATAATCATTGTTCTTTAAGAATAAATGGTTTACAATATCTGTCTATTTTAATTGTCAATGAATCAGCACAAATTCTTACATTTTCTTAGTTGTGAGCATTCACACATTTCGAAGGAAAATTTAAGTAATCTACTAGTTTATATTCATCATAATGTAAGTTTTCCCAAAGTTAGACATAAATTTACTCTCTTATAAAATGTTTATCATTTTAAATAAATTCCTCACATTGTATACAAGTAGTACACAATGAATTCACATGCTCTACAATTTTCTCTGCAACCCTGGGTTTTGCCCAAGAATTAGTAGGGTGCAAACTATCCAACTTTATTGATGTCTCCATATATATACATATACTAACTGGTGGGAATACACTGACAGAGATACAGAGGTGCAGACATATTTCCCCTGGTTCTTTGGATATCGTGAAACCTTTGTCTGCCAAAATGAATTCCCCTTCCAGAATAATTCAACCCACCATCAGTTAACAAAGGAGTTTGTAAAATCTACTATTCTCTGTAACAGCAACATCTGACATAGATCCAGTAAATAATTCACTAACAAATACGATAATAATAATAGCCTTTATTTATCCAAGATAACACAAATTAGCATACAGCTAGTTTCCATTGTGTCCCCTAAAGGATCACAATCCACAAGTCCCCTTTAGGTTGTAGCTGATTTGTAGTCAGAATGTATAATTTGTAACTGTAGTTTTAAAGAAGATTGTTTCTGTGATTTCCTTTCTGCACAATCAATGATAGCGATGGTTGTTGGGAATTGAGCTTTTATTCAGTTGTCATGTTGTTAATATCATTCATATAGGACTATATTGAAACACAACATAAGGTCAATTCAGGCACAGAATATATCACTGATACACTGTTGAAATACAAAATCTTGATGCCAAGTCCTTGATTTCAAAATTATGTCTCAGCCTCATCAGTGTTAATAACAACTGCGATTGTTTTGTCATATTTGTTATGTCCCTCCTTTTTTTTACACACTGAGGAATTTGCTCAGATGTATAAAAAAAACTCTAACAAAGTACAAAATGTGGCATGTCTCAAATTGATATAATATAAAAACAACCCTGGTTTTTTTCCTCTTGCTGTAGAGTACTGTTAATGTCAAAAGGGGTGGCCTGTTGGTGGGGTTAATCTTGGGCTTCCATTGATAACTGGAGTTGCAGATGATGATTAAGTATAATCTGTTGATGAAAGGCATTTTCTGCTGTTGTTAACTGGTCTTGTAAATTCTCTGACTTGTGCAGCTGTTACAAGTATATCCAATGAATCTATAAAGAAACAACAACAATTTTTTTAGCATTTGGAAGTAAAACATAGATGCTGAGAGGGGGCCATGGAATTTTAAAAGGTGACCTGACCTATTACATGAAAAATCCTATGCATACATTACACCCAACAATTTATTAGCTACTTATAAAATTTCAGTTTGCTCGAATTATTATGAAATCTAAATTCGAATTTAAAACCATTTATTACAAAATATATATGGACATAAATTCTATTGATATTTAAAAACTTTGACCACGGAATTAGTCTGATTACTGAAACTTTAGAACTTTATCCCCTGGTATGATCTATTGTAGGAATCATGGAACGAAAACTTTGAATATGGCGCTCTTACAGTCATGTTATGATATGTATGGCTGAGCAGGGAAAATTTAAGACACCAGACCAGAAACTGCATATATATTGGTGTAAACATTCAATGAATTGACCCTAGATATGAAAATAGTTTAGATAGGGGGTTCTTTTTAATAGATAATATTATAGTAAAATAAAAATAGTACTGTGTAGCTCTTAGCACAAGTGCTTGGGTTCATGACCCCCCCCCCCTCCCTTGAATAACCTAGCTACACGAATTGTTATATTCAATGGGGGAAATTCTTCAAAAGAGCTATTTTGGGGTATGCATGACATTGTTGACATGCATTAGTATGATTTTCAACAAGAAATAATTTAAATCAAGTCGTGCAGGTTATTCGGCCAATTCGGGAGAATGGGGGGGGGTGTGTGTGTGTCCTGAACCCAAGCACCTGTAGCTCTTAGTACATGTATACACATGACATGGGCATGTATTATTATCAGTCCCTGATTTAACTATTACTATTAACTAATACATAATTGTCTGCTAAGACTAACTTACGTTGTGTGCCGGTCCATTCTGCTCTTACTGTGGGGCCTACCGCACGCCTTTATCCAACGTAAACATTAATCTTTATGTGATTTTGGGTTTGGAAATGGGATAAACATTACTTCTAGTATCCTTTCTGGGTAACGTGAATCACTGTTGCATTTCCCCGATGCACACAATTCCACCAATTTTATGAGAACTCGAAGTAATCAGGCTAAAACATCTGTACCTCAAAACCTCCGTCATCATAAGTTTTGACGGAGGTAATGGCGGACAATTCTTCCGCGATTCTGATTGGCTGTGCGGAGATGATAACCGCACCTCCCCTGACGACAGTGGAAGCGTGAATTATTTCATTGGTTAAAGATGACGTCACGCATTAGATGTGAATAATCACATTACGACGCGTTCAGCGTTCAAGCAGCCACGGGTAGGAGAGAGCTATATGCGGATTCCGGACTGTGGTTTGAGACGATGGTCAAAGTTCGGAATTTATTATACAACTGTGAATTAAAATATTGTTAAAATCATATATTAACATAATCACTAGACTTGCTCAAGTCTCTATGTTGTTTAATTTTATTACTTTATCATTTCGTTCAAATTTTTCTGTGTTTCAGAAGTCTAAATATCATTAAATGTCACCAAACATAGACTATGTTTGGCATTATTAAAGAGAGCAATGATTATTAAACATAGAGACTTGAGCAAGTCTACATAATCACATACTCAATATTTTCTATTATCATCAAAAAATTATATACCGTTTCTTTTATGCTACCTTAATTATTTAATGATTATTTTATCGAAAAATAAACGTACATTTGAACAGAACAGAATACATGATTTAATCTAACTAAAAAAATATAACAAAATCGAGTAATATGTAAAATGGAGCATTTCTTCAAGACATTTGGTAACAAATGTAATCAAATTAAATAAGAGGTACTGTGAGCAATGCTCGCTAAGAATACCCCCTCTTATCCCAATCTCCCAAAGGGTGTTGTTAAGATGTATAAATTACCTCTTTCCTGAGTGTAAAAAAAGAAATCCATGTGAAAATAGAAGGCAATTTTGAGGTTAAAGGTCACGGTCACAAATTTACTTAATTATCTCATGGTAATTATGTCAAGGTCATAAAAGATGTCATGAATATACACAACAAATCTTCTCATGGCAACACACCAATGTACAAATATGGTTGATTGATTAAATATTGTTTAACGTCCCTCTCGAAATATTTCACTCATATGGAGCACAGGGGCTCGGTTGTCAGATATTGAAGTTTTGTATTATTTGTTCCCGAATAATAAATTGAAGTTTTGCATGATTTGTGTCCGAATAATAAATTATATAAATAAAATCCACCACCAAAATCCGCTTTTTTAGAGGTTTTAAAAAAGTTGTATCATGTGTACATTAAAAAAAGTAAAGGGACGACACTCGCCATCTTGAATTTCTAGGGGGCCCTCGATTCACGGCTTGTTTTTAACAATTTCTACTCTCTGCCTACCGGTTTCTGGCAAGATCTATGTTGGAAAAAGATCCAACGACTTCTCCCTATCGTCTGCTTATGTCTACATGCCGTATTAAAGATCCAGTGACCCGAAACATCTTCGATACCTGTCCCTACTTATCGAAAGCAAAGGAAGTTTGCATCGAGTGACACGACGCCTACCGGAGCTTTCCATATCATCACTGGGGTGTTCCGAATGTATATGATAAGTCCAGAGAAATCAACACCACAAAAACATATCTTAAAAGTGTTGACTTTGCTTTAGAATGGTCACAATTTATTGATAAACGGCCAAGCTGCTGACAATGGGATGTTTCCATTTTCACATTTACTGATATTTTGGAGAATCCTAAAATATGATAGAATTTTGTTTCGTTATATTGAATAAAGTTCTTGCACGTCGTATTTAAGTTGAATTGTAACATTTGAAAATAAACAATGCACACAGTGTACAGTTTTGCATATCGGACCCATAGAATGATTCTAAATGGGGGAGGGGGATTTTTATTTCTCTTCTTAAAAGGCTAAAGCAGGAGAAAGACGTACAGCCCATAAGGGGGTGGGGAGAGAAATTACTCTTAATCAATTTCCCTTAATGATAGGGGAAAAAGTGGATTTACATATAATTGGTCAAGATATGGGGAAAGGGGGAGGTTTGCATGCCCCCCCCCCCCCACCCCCACGCCTTCTATGGGCCTGCAAGCTGTGTTTGTTTAATCGAACGAACACTGATGAGTTAACGACAATACACTGACAATACTTGTATGGTATATCGGCCTTCAATTTGATATTTATATAGCAATGTGTGGATAAACAGGTGTTCTTTTGATCATGTGCCCCTGTGGTACTTTGTGCGTAAGTTAATCTAATGAGAATCATTCAGTTATTGGTATATAAAATCTCTCCCATAAATTACATAGTTTACTATTTACAGCTTACTATGCTACGACATTGTCTGAATTCTTTGTTCTTCCGTGGAAAACATTCGTTTACTAAATTCTTTTTTTTTTTTTTTTTCAAGTTTCAAGATTTTTATTTATGAAACAAGACAAAAACATATACAAATATACAAAACAAATGAAATACATGTATAAGATAGAATGTGTATAAGATATGGTTATTATTTTACCATGGAATCAAAATAGATACAGTATATGTCAAACAATTGTAGTTATTAATTTACATCAACATAATTTCAAGTGACGGAATAATACTGCGTAAGAAACATATTTGGCAGTGTGTGTATAATAAAGATAAGTTTTTGGTTGTTGTTTTTCAAAAACGCCCCGCTGCCACAATGAGTCCACACATATCACGACAGTTCATATCCGACTCATTGGGCAGCTCTATTAGAGGACTGACCCTCTGAATAGTGGCTTCAGATATAACACAAGTATATATAATACACAGATATACACATGTATACATACATGTGCGTGCATAGATATAATAACAGTAGTAAAAATGTTTAAATTTTATGTTAAAAATTTTGATATAAAGAATATCTATAGATTGGATACAAAATTTTGAAAAAACTTCTGTTCTTTTGTTTTATATAAAAACCTGAGAACTTGACAGTGCGATCTCAAATATTCCTTGATGGAACGAATAACAAAATCACTCGTCTCATCAACCTGCACAACTCTACAATACATCTTACATTTATAAATTCTAAATGCAATAAAAGAAAGAAAATAGTTATATATCTTTATCAACTCAGTATTATCCAAATAAAACCCAACAGCAATATGTTTCCAAGTAATTGTGAAATTAATACAGGTACTTGCGACCTTCCATATATGTCGTACATTAATACAATCAAAAATAAGGTGTTTTGTGTTTTCGATTTCATTTCTACACAGTTTACACTTATTTGTTACAGTGTTGTTCCATTTGCTAATAAGGAGATTATTACTCAATAAGTTGTGTATTAGTTTATAATTAAACTCTGCTAAAGATTTGTCTTCAATGTATTTAACTTTCAATAAAAATATTGATTCCCATTCCTTTTTATCTGTTATTTGGAACTCTCTACTTAACCTTGTAAGCGAGGGTTTTTGGAATTTATGCTTTATCAAAGTAGAATAGAAAATTTTAGTTTTATGTTGTAAACATAAATTTTTATCAATATTTTTGGTTTTAATGTAGGGAATTTTAGAAAAATCATATCCGAGTTCAAATTTTTTGAAAATATGTCTTATCATCTTATACTCGCATAGCCAGTTCGTTTTCTTAGTAAGACAATCATAAATTTGTTTACCTGATTTTAATAGCCCATCCTCATTAAAAATGTCTTTAACATATAAAATTCCACTTTTTATCCAATCATCAAAACATATTGATTTACCTTTGAAGAGAAAATTTGCATTTGACCATATTGGCTGAAGAAGGAATTTTTCAGTGGAGTTAAGAGTTTGGTTTGTGTTGTCTTGACAAAGGTTGAAGCAAGAAAACACCTGTTTATAAAACACTGGAAAATTTTTAAGAATGCCATAATTGTTAGTTGATGTTTCAGAAGTCTTAACTAAATAATCAATGTCAAGATTTAAAGTTTTGCTGAAACTTTCTGCATATTTTTTAATGATATGATTACTTGTAATAAGGCGTGGAATCCACATGGCCTTTAGGGCTTTAAGTTTAGACTCTATATCAACTACACCTATCCCTCCATCTTTAATATCCCCTATCAATGTGTTCCTTTTGATTCTATCTTTTTTATTCCATAAAAAATTAAATATCAACCTATTGATATCTTTTATAAACTTAGGATCGGGTAATTCTAAAATGCTTGCAACATAAGTCAATTTTGATAAAGCCAATGAGTTAATGATTGTACATTTTCCAAATAATGATAGTTTTCTTCTCTTCCATGATTCAAATAACATTTCAATTTCGTGATATATTTTCATCCAGTTTTTATTGTAACATTCAATCTTATCTTGACCTATATGAATACCTAAACATTTTACGGCTTTCTTAGTTACCTTTATTCCCTCTACTGTTTCAAGCTGGTTTCTCAGGTTTCCGAGTAAAATACATTCTGTTTTTGTGAAATTTATTTTTGACCCTGCTAATTCACAGAAACTTTTAATGGTGTTTATTGCATGTTTTAGAGAATCGGTATCACTTAAAGCCAGTGTCATGTCGTCTGCATGTTGAATATTTTTAATTTCATTTTCTAAGTTTTTATTTTTAAAACCGTGAATCGAATTATTTGATTTGATTTTATCTGATAGAATTTCTGCAACAAATAGGTATAAAATCGCAGAAATTGGACAGCCTTGCCTAATTCCCCTGTGCATCTGGCATGTTCTAGAGATTCAGCCATTATTTTTTAAACGGAAGATAGGATTTTTATAAAGTATTTTAATCCATTTAATAAAATTAATTCCAAAATTAAATGTTTCTAGAGTTTTGAACAGAAAATTCCACTCAACTGAATCGAATGCTTTCTCAAAGTCGAGAAATAATAATAAGCCCTCTTGATTATTGTTTTCCCAGTGATCAAAAATATCTAATATTAATCGTGCGTTGCTTTCTATAAATCTTCCTTTTATATATGCTGTCTGTTCGTTACTTATGTAATCATCGACAACTTTTTGTAAACGACGAGCAAATATGAATGCAATTATCTTGTAGTCTGTATTTGTAAGGCTAATAGGTCTGTAATTTTTTAATAGGGATTTCTCTCCTTTTTTGTGAATTAATGATATGACAGCAAGTCGTTGGGAAAAAGACATTTCATTTGATAAAAAAATTTCTTTAAGCATTCCAAAAAAAAAGTTCCGATAACTGATCCCAAAAGCATTGATAAAATTCAGTTGGTAAACCGTCTAGACCTGGCGATTTATTGTGTTTCATACTCATAACAGCTTCTCGACATTCATCTAAAGTTGGAAATTGGTCACAATTATTTCTCGCACTCTCAGATAAACATTTAATATTGCTATTATTTATATAATTCTGAATGTCAGAAGAATTTATATTTTTAGTATCATACAGATTTTCATAAAAATTACACATTTCACTCAAAATATCTTCATCAGTAGTTAAAGTTTCTTTTCGTTCGTTCTGTAGTTCATTAATAACATTCTGTGATTGATGCTTTTTTTCTAGACTTAAAAAATACTTGGTGTTTTTTTCTCCTTTGTCGATCCACTTAGCGCGTGACCTAATTTGAGCTCCTTTTGCTTTTTTATCATACAAGTCATTTAATTGCGACTCCAAGTCTCTCTTTTTATTCATATCAATTTGGAGATGTGGGAGAGATTCTATTTCATTTATTTCTTTTTCAATGTTTGAAATTGTATTCTTAAGATTTTTCTGCGATTTGATTGAAAAATGTATAGAAAATAACTTAATTTTATGTTTTAAAATTTCCCATTTTTGCGTGTTTGTTCCTTGTGAGTTTTTTATATTTTGTATAATATTTACAATTTGGTTTTTATATTCGCTACTTTTTAAGTAGGAAGTATTTAATTTCCAGTAACCTGTTCCTCTCTTGTTATCGTGTATATTAAGATTAAATCTAATTGCTTTGTGGTCAGACATTCTGGTTCTATTAGAATGAGTTCCTGGAATTTTCTGTAGCATGGGAGATTTGCATTTATTTAGAAAAGTTTTACTAATGAATACAAAATCGATTCTACTTTTGGGTATGTCAGAAGCATCACACCACGTGAAACCATCTGTTTTATCATGTTTACTTGTCCATAAATCGACAAGATTTAACTGAATTATTATGTCATTTAACACTTTAGAGCTTTTATCTGAATAATTATCTATTTTACAGTTGAAGTCCCCACATATAATAATATTGGATGAAATGTTCGAGTAATTATTAATGAAAGTTCTTAATCTTTTGAAAAATTGGATTCTACATGATTCATTATTTGGTGCATATATATTAACTAAAGTCAATTCTATGTCATGTAATTTCACGTTGATTAATAATTTTCGTCCGTCTTTTGATCTGTGAGTATTAAGAATATTAATGTCTAATCCATTTTTAGTCAGTATTGAAACACCTCTGGTAAATGTTGAATCAGAAAAGCAGTGTATAGCTTTTCCATACCATGAAAAATTATACAACGATTCGTTTTCTTCAATGAAATGCGTTTCCTGTAAAAAGGCAATATCTATTTTTGAATGTTTTAACCAATTATAATATTTTAAACGCTTTTCTTTGGTATTTAAACCTCTTGCATTAACAGACACAAATTTAAGGTTGTCCATGCTTCAAACAAAAAATTCATACTAAAGAAAAACATTTCTATTTACCTTAAACAGAAACAAAGACATTGTCCTTTTGAAGTCCGAGTTAAGGGTTTGGATATTATGCGAGCACAAAATGTAAGGTGAAATTAGCCCTTTCCGCCGCGATTTTTAGAGTCAAATGCATTTCCTTTAGGAGATGCCGTTTTGGTTCCCGAGACGACACTCTTCATCTGTGTGAGAGTCGCTTGTTGAGATCTGGTTCTCTCTCTTGGGGTAGTCTGTGTCTGTGTGAGAGTCGCTTGTTTAGATCTGGTTCTATCTTTAGGGGTATTCTGTTCGAGATTTATTTGTTGAGATCTGGTTTTCTCTATTGGGGTAGTTTGGAGAGACTGAGGACGATTTGGAGGTTGGCGGAGACGCGAGGCAATTTCTGAGAGAATGCAGCCAAGTTTGTTGGTGCCTGGCCAAGCTCCAGCACACGTGTGAATGGTAGCATCCTTGTCCAGCCCAGAAGCCCAGAAATCATCATATGTGGACTCAACAAACACATGATTCCTTTTTTGGGTTTTGAGAGAATCGGCGAAAACCGGAACTTGTTCAGCTTTGGCCTCTATAATTTCTGTCATAATCTGGATTTGGTTTAACGAAAAACTGGGTGACGGCAAGACGTGTTTCCCAATTTTTTTTCGCATCTAGGGCAGATTTAGCTATTTGTATTGCTGAAGCTCTCTGTAGATCACCGCTACGCATCGCTTTCACGTATTGAAAGGCGTGTTCTGCAGACTTATGGTTTACACCAAATAACTGCAAATCACATGGGAAAAAGTTAGACAAACAGTTGTCTTGGCCAGCAAAAGGAATGACGTTGGGTGCTGATTCAGTATAGTATTCACATTCATGGTTTCCAGGTTCGTGACCTTCGGATTTGCAAATTTTGCAACGCTTATTGTTTGGGCATTCCTTAGTGTAGTGGTTTTCCTCCCAGCAATTCATACACCGTGGAGTGCGTTTGGTGGACGGTTGACCGTAGTGGTAAATAGTACATCTTAAACCGGCACAAATAGCTGTACGTGGAAGGAATATACCTTCGTCTAGCGCTTTGGTATAAATGAATCTATTATCGTTAAGGATGCCGGTCATTTTTCTAGTAACCGGATGACGAATTTTTTCGTACTTCAGATCACTGGTGAGAGTAAGATTGAATTCTTGAAGCATTTTGATTACTTCGTTGTCATCAACCGATAGAGGCACGCCTTTGATTGTTATTTTCAGAACATTTTCAGTAGGATTGGATATCCCCGCTGAATAAGGATTCGTGTCGTATACTCTCACATTTTTACTTCTAAGGTCTATTCCCTCTGTAAGAAGTTTTGATCTACTTTCCATTGAGCCGACATATATTCTCCAAAGATCTCTGTCTTTTTGAACGCATTTTAAGTCATTTATTTTGTTTCCAACGGAGATCGACAGGTCAAAGTCTGAAAAGCGTGTAGATCCAAACTGAATTTCTCCGTCCTTTAGATAGACTGGTTTAAGCAATTCCATTGTCTTGGAGTAGTGGTTATAAATTCGATCGGATGAGTTACCGACGTGAATTTCGCTCACAATACAAAGAAAGAAAAAGGCGAAAAATCCAAAAGTGTATGAAAACACACAAAAAATTCACACAATCAAACGTAAACATATATACACTGATATGTCCAAAGGAATTTTTGAAAAGTTTCCTAAATTCCTTGAAATTTGTCAAAGACACGGAGCAGACATAAACGCATTGAGCCTAGCCCGAGTCACGTGACTTTTTCTCATCGTTTACTAAATTCAATTTAAATTTAGTGCTTATTTCAACTTAGAC